>NC_139687.1:133179-391179 GCF_964106915.1 Podarcis gaigeae | reverse complement strand
CTCAAGGATGTAAGTGTGCAAAGTGTTTCAAGAACATTTTTATTTTTACAAGATTTAGGCTCTGATATACAAAACCTTTTTGTTTTATGCATAGTTATACATACCTTCACCAAATTCATTTAGAATAATTGCTATCCTCTTGTTGTGCTGTTCCGTCAAAATATAATTAAGAAGAGTGGTTTTTCCAGCACCTAAAAAAACAGAACAAACATTTTATTCAAAAAAAAAGCATAAATACATATACATATACAACTTAGAAATAAAAATATGCTTTCAAATAGAACTTTACAGACAGTGACCAGAACATCCTGAAATGTTAATCTTAATTTCTGATCTCTTCACAAACATTGCACATATTGTCTTAAGAAGGACCTCATGTTCTTAATATAAATTTATGGGACACAGCACATTTTTCAGGTTACACTAAAAACATTTCTTTCTTTGCTTCATCATGTAATTTTAACACCCTGTATATGTGTGTGTTTTGATCACTACAAACTCATTTCCCAGTATTTATAAACAACTACAGTGGTGCCCGGGGGACACAGGTGGCGCTGTGGGTTAAAGCCTCAGCGCCTAGGACTTGCTGATCGAAAGGTCGGCGGTTCGAATCCCTGTGGCGGGGTGCGCACCTGCTGCTCGGTCCCAGCGCCTGCCAACCTAGCAGTTCGAAAGCACCTCCGGGTGCAAGTAGATAAATAGGGACCGCTTACCAGCGGGAAGGTAAACGGCGTTTCCGTGTGCGGCTCTGGCTCGCCAGATGCAGCTTTGTCACACTGGCCACGTGACCCGGAAGTGTCTCCGGACAGCGCTGGCCCCTGGCCTCTTAAGTGAGATGGGCGCACAACCCCAGAGTCTGTCAAGACTGGCCCGTACGGGCAGGGGTACCTTTACCTTTACCTTACAGTGGTGCCCCACAAGACGAACGCCTCGCAAGACGAAAAACCCGCTAGACGAAAGGGTTTTCCGTTTTGGAGGCGCTTCGCAAGACGAATTTCCAAATGGGCTTGCTTCGCAAGAAGAAAGCCCATAGAGAAATCTCCGGGGACCTCTTTTAAATGCTAGCGGTGGGGAGCAAAGCCTTTCCCCCCCCTCTGTCCTTCAGAAGAGGTCCAGGAAGGCCGGCGGGGGCAAAAGGCTTTGCTCCCCACCGCCAGCATTTTAAAAGCAGTCCGGGATAGCAGGGAAGCGCTTCCCGCTATCCCGGATGGCTTTTGAAGGCAGGCGGGGAGGAGCAAAGATTTTTGCCCTCGCCGGCCTTCCTGGACCTCTTCTGAAGGCCGGAGGGGGGGAAAAGGCTTTGCGTTTCTCCGCTGTCCCGGAGGGCTTTTGAAGGCAGGCGGGGGGAGCATTCTCCGCTGTCCCGGGGCGATTTAAAAGCTTCCCCCCCCCTGCCTGCCTTCCCGGGAGAGCGGAGAAACGCAGCACTGCGTTTCTCCGCTGTCCCGGGAAGGCAGGCGGGGGGGGGGGAAGCAAAGACTTTCGCCCCCCACCGGCCTTCAGAAGAGGTCGGGGGACAGACTGTCCCCGGACCTGGTCTGAAGGCGGTTTCCATAGGAACGCATTAATTGATTTTTAATGCATTCCTATGGGAAACCGTGCTTCGCAAGACGAAAAACTCGCAAGACGAAAAGACTTGCGGAACGAATTAATTTCGTCTTGCGAGGCACCACTGTACACCGAACTATGGAAAACTCCTAGATTGGATATCATGGCATATCTTCAGAAACTTATGAAACCAACTTTGAAACTAGGAAATAAACTTCAATGTACTTTGGTCAAATTTCTGGGGGCTAAAAAAATGCAATTTTAATAAGTTCTTGATTCAATTAAAGTTATAGAAATGTCTTTGAGGTAAAAATAATGATGTTTCTTAGTGGTCAAGAAGCGCACCATGACTCTACCCCCTTCAAAGATGCCAAGGCACCATCATCACCTTGCTGTCATAGAACTCAAAAACTTATCTGTGATAGCAATTTAGCCCTGTACAGATGCTCCAATCCTGCAAAGTAGGGAATCAGCATCATGACTGATACTTGCATCTTGACTTCTGATTTACCTAGAGATTATACAATGCATGTAAGCTTCTGTGCAAATTAGGTGATGGGCTGCTGCAAACTAATTCTCCATCTCACAATGAGAACCAGTATAAGGCATTTCTTTGCTTCTAAATGCAGGCTTGATGCTCCAGCAACTGACCTGAACATCCTTGCTCTCTAATCATATCACGTCAACAGCACAGGGATTTAATTCATAACACAATTTACTTATTTTTTTACATTAGTTTAAATTTCTTACATGAACTCTACTATACTCTTCTCTAGTATAGAGCATATACAAGGAAAACAAGACAAGTGCAAAAATTGATGTAATACTACTTTTAAATAAAACAAAGCATAGTTCCATATAATAATAAAAATGCATTATTAAGCACCCTACAGTGACAATTTGGCATACAGTTTATTACCTAAATAGCCAGTAATAATGGTAACAGGAATCTTATATGGAATATCCTGTCCTGCATGGTCCTTTATCTGCTGTTCTCTTATTGGAATCAGCTCAGGGCAATCCTCTTCTTCCTCCACAGTAGAGCCTTCCATTTCTGAGTCACTATAACCACCTGCCAATCAAAGACAACAGTTAAAACCAATGGGGAAGGGCTCAAGAAGGGAAGCCTTTACACACTAGGAACCAGAGGGCTGTGAATAAGAGACCCTGAAACCCTAACTCTTCACAACCATGTGTGCTATGTCTCATTTTTGCCCCTCACATATTCCTCATTGAAGCATCATGCAGTTTCCCCCTAAATCTATATAAAAGCCAGTCTCCTACCTTGCAGCACAATAAAGCAAAACAATCCAGAATGGAGCCATTCAGATAGGAAGAGGCCAGTTGCTCAATGCCTTAGGTTTCAATCACTGCATCACTAAGAGCAGGACTTGGTGTGAAGAAGTGTTCCACTTTACTTTCTCCCACAATACTGAATGGCTGCCATTCACTCCATTGGGTCAGGTCAAGTTCTGCACTTGAACACAGCCTCACAGCAAGGAAAAACCTGCAGACCATGTGATCGCTGACATCAACACTGTGTGCAGTACCTACCTCCACTGAAGGCATAGCTGGGGGGGGGGGAGGGACATGCACCTGTCACCATTCTGTCTGGCTCTCTTGCAGATTTGGAATGCCTCAACAACAGTTGTTTTAAACTACTTTCTTTTGACCCCAAGTGTTCAGAAAATTCTGTCAAAATCCTCAATCACTGAAAACTAGGAAGTTACATCAGGGAGAATCTTTCATGCGGCTGAAATATTTTGCAAAATTACAAAGAACATTATTTTTTCCATCTTATTTTTAAAAGTCTAAAGTAAAATATTTAATGAAAGTATTTTGCAAAAATATATTCTGATTATATCTACTTTTAGTTTAGCGTTTTTATTTGTTTACCTGATTGGGGGGAGGTCGCTGCTCCCCCAACCCTTCCTTAGTAAAGGGCAAATATCCAGTGCTCCAGACGGCACATTCAGAGGGTGTTCTCACCAGGGGCGAAAGCTGCCCTCCATTTACTGAGAGGAGCGAGGCCTGGAGGCTGAAGAATAATGTCGTCACCCTTTTCGACTCTTCGGAGCCAGAGATAATGCCTGAGGTGAGGATTAGAAACGCCAAGCAGATTCCGAATCGGGTCCCCGAAGGCGGGGGGTCGGGTCCCTCGGCGGAATTCCTCGCTCCCTCGCGACCCCAAAGGAGATCCGGAAGCCCCGCGCAGATCTCGCGGGACCCCGCTGCGCGAGGAAGCCCCGCCACACTCTGCACATGCGCAGGAGTTCGTGCAGAAGAGGCACCTATTGGACGGACAGCCGCCCTGCCTTCTCTCGCGCACCTGCAAGCTCCGCCCCGTCGCTTCCTACCCAGCCAAGCACGCATGCGCGCCTCAGCTTCCTTCCCAGGCGAGGAACGTCGGTTCCTTCCTGCTGCGAAGGGCCGCGTCATCGGAGACGTCAGAGGGCATCTTGGCCTGTCGGCATCGGCGTCACAGGAAGAAGGTTCGGGGAGGCAGCGGACCCCTCCTCTCACTCAAGGAATTCTGGGCCCTGTAGTTTACAGAGCTTCAGCTCCCGGCGAAACTTCACAAACCAGAATTCTATAATTGCACCTTTTTAAAAAGAAACACACACACCCTTCAGTGAATTAAAAAAAAAGATTTTAAAATCAATTGTGAAAGACTTGGTGCTTGGGTGGATTGTTCTGCGCGGCAATACCAGGCCCCTTATTGTGGATGGAGCACAGTGGGGTGGATGTTCCTGCAGAAAAGGTGCTTTGCCCATAGCTAAGGGTGGAAAGAGCAATGGGTTGGTAGCATTAGAAGCACCCATCTGAAATGGCAAATTCTTCCATCCAGCCATATGGAGCTATGCTCCATTCCTGAATCAGAGAAGCTGGTTATAGCTGCTGATTTGAAAATAAGGGATCAGCAGCCTCACCTGTCCCGGGGACAGTCTACGGGTTATCTAACAATCTGGGATAGCAGCGGGAAGCAGCGGGAAACAGCGCTGGAATAAGGGGATTTCCCACAAAAAAAGGGAAGGTTGACAGCTATGAGTTTGGTTTTCACGTGGCTTTGAAAAAGTGCCAATAGTCTCCAAATCAGCCCCACACGGAAAGACGGCTGCTCATGAACACTGCTTCGTGTGAGTCCCGTCAGGCAAACTGTGAGTGGGGATGTAGCAAGGGCAGGGCCGCAGGGGTGGCTGGCCATCAATGGTCAGAGAGAATTGAGCGGAGGCAGGGCCCAGTGAAAGCAAGGAAGATTTTATTTTTCATTTGCAACAGAGGGGTGAGGAGGACCTGGAACAAGGGTGTGCAATAACTTTTAAAGATTTTGGAAATTGCCCAGTCCCTTGGTCAAAGACTACCCAAAAGTATCATACACATGTCACAGAAAAAGGCAGTCTAAAACAGAAATTCAAAAATGTGGCTTGTCTCCTGTCTGACAAAATTGGTCACCGGTGGCCTCTTTTGAGATGGTAAATACCTTAGTTCTTGAATCCAGGTAACAGGCAGTGAATGTCCTATGTGAGTGCCTGTAGGCGGTTGGAGGATGGATAATAATAATAATAATTTCCCAGGACATTCTATACAAGATCTCAAAGTAGCTGTTTTACTACAAAGGAATTTCAGAAATAGACTGGAAAGAGAAGCTGCTGAATTGCAACTTATTACCAAACTTAAAACCATGGAGAGACCTGGTCTGAACAGACATTGGATTCTTATCTCATTATACATGACAAAGCCATTTTTCACCTTCTCACCCCTTGCTTTTTCCTGTAAGACCTATTGCAGTCGTTAAGAGTCGTCAACAGGCTCATCACAGCTATCTGCCAATCACCCATTCCCACCACCCTTCTGAGTAATACCCCTCCCCACCTTCTCACTATATAGAAGGGTCTGGTAACTTCTGGTTCAGTGTATCTGAAGAAGTGTGCATGCACACGAAAGCTCATACCAAGAACTAACTTAGTTGGTCTTTAAGGTGCTACTGGAAGGAAAAAATTTTTTTGTTTTGAATACCCTGCCCATCTGGCGGGGTTTCCCCACCCACTCTGGGCGGCTTCCAATAAAGATTAAAAATACAATAAAACATCAGTCATTAAAAACTTCCCTAAACAGGGCTGCCTTCAGATTTCTTCTAAAGTCAGATAGTTGTTTATCTCTTTGACATCTGATGGGAGGGCGTTCCGTAGGGCGGGCGCCACTACTGAGAAGGCCCTCTGCCTGGTTCCCTGTAGCTTGGCTTCTCATAGTGAGGGAACCACCAGAGCTGGATCTCAGTGTCCAGGCAGAGCGATGGGGGTGGAGACGCTCCTTCGGGTGTACTGGGCCGAAGCCGTTTAGGGCTTTAAAGGGCAACACCAACACTTTGAATTGTGCTCGGAAACGTACTGGGAGCCAATGTAAGTCGGCAGCCTTTCCCAATCACCAGTCTGGCTGCCGCTTTCTGGATTAGTTGTAGTTTCCGGGTCACTTCCAAAGGTTGCACCACGTAGAGCACATTGCAGTAGTCCAAGCCGGAGATAACTAGAGCATGCACCACTCTGGCGAGACAGTCCGTGGGCAAGTAGGGTCTCAGCCTGCATACCAGATGGACCTGGTAGACAGCTGCCCTGGACACAGAATTAACCTGTGCCTCCATGAACAGCTGGGAGTCCAAAATGACTCCCAGACTGAGCATCTGGACCTTCAGGTGAAGGAAAGCCTTGCTTCTGCACATGACTGTGGCCTGATGGGAAGTCTAGCTTCTAAGCTTCGCTTCTGCATATGATGCTGCGCAAACCGTTCTAAGCTGAAACATTCCTAGAATGTTCAGTTCACATTGAGTTCGTACCCTGACCTGTTCTTAATGCATAGTTGAACACATCTACGGATGAATGCTATATCAATCACTAGTAAAAGTTTAATAAGGAGGTTTTCACGCCTGTCCAATTCTGTGTTCCCTTTCCCACCCTTTAATCTATTGGTGATTAATGCTTATATGCAACCCTTGTATTGTATTTGTGTTAACCCATCAGCAATAAGCACATACGTGGCAATGCTGTAATATTCAATAAAAGGGACTTCCCGAGACATGCTCGAGAGATGCCTCCCATATGACACTCACCACTTGTCTGTCGTTATTTCAACCCAACATTCAGGGGCACAGTTGCCCTATTCAGGACCAGGGAGTCCCCCAAATCTGCCCGCCCCCTGTCCCCCAAGAACAGTACTTCTGTCTTGTTAGGATTCTATCTCAAGCCATTAAATCCATCCTCCAACCGCCTCCAGACACTCACACAGGACATTCACTGCCTTCACTGGTTCCAATTTGAAAGAGAGGTAGAGCTGAGTGTCATCCACATACTGATGAACACCCAGCCGCAACCCCCGATGCTCTCTCCCAGCAACTTCATATAGATGTTGAAAAGCATGGGGGAGAGGACGGAACCCTGAGGCACCCCACAAGTGAGAGCCCAGGGGTCTGAACACTCATCCCCCTCCCCACCACTTTCTGAACACAGCCCAGGAGGAAGGAGCAGAACCACTGTATAACAGTGCTCCCAGCCCCTCTAGACGGTCCAGAAGAATGTGATGGTTGATGGTATCAAAAGCCACTGAGAGATCCAACAGAACTAGGAAACAGCTCTCACCTTTGTCCCTAGCCTGCTGGAGATCATCGAGCAGCACGACCAAGGCAGTTTCAGTCCCATGATGAGGCCTGAATCCCGAATGGAAGGGATCCAAATGGTCCGCTTCTTCCAGGCGTGCCTGGAGTTGTTCAGCAACTACTCGCTCTATACCTTGCCCAAGAATGGAAGATTTGAGACTGGGTGATAGTTGGCCATATTGGCCAGGTCTAGAGATGTTTTTTTAAGATGCGGTTTAATGACTGCCTCTTCCAGCAGGTCTGGGAAAGCTCCCTCACAAAGAGAAGCATTCACCACCACGCCAAGCCCATTGCCCAGCTCTTCCTGGCTCACTTTTATAAGCTAGGATGGGCAAGGATCAAGGAGACAGATGGTCAGTTTCACTTGTCTAAGCAGCCTGTCCACATCCTTGGAGGTAACAGATTGGAATTGATTCCATGCAACTAAACCAGACAGGGCTCTAGCACTCTCCTACCCTGGCCCTGCTCCCACGGTGGAGTCTACCTTTTCCTGAATCTGAGCGACTTTATCTGCAAAAAACTTTGCAAAATCGTTGCAGGAAATATTTTACCAGACCCCGGTGGCAAACGTGGTTCAGTTAAATTGTGAACCACCTGAAAGAGTCTCCTGCTACTATTTTCTGCAGATGCAGTAGAGGTGGTGAAGGAAGTACACTTTGCCCTCACTATCACCACTTGGTAGGCTCGACGTTGAGCTCTAACCCATGTCTGGTCCGGTTCAAAATGAGTTTTCCGCCACCGGCACTCTAGCCATCTCAATGACTGTTTCATCGCCCTCAGCTCCAGGGAAAACCATGGGGCTGTCCGGGCTCCATACAATTGGAAGGGGTGCTTTGGAGCAAGACAGTCAATAGTCCTGGTTAACGCTGCATTCCAGCGGGCCACCAGGGAATCAGCTGAAAGGCCATCAACATGGGATAAAGCATCCCTTACCACTCTCTGGAAACCATTTGGATCCATTAAGTGCAGACCATCTGAATTGGTCCCACCTCCCTGCAGAGGGGAAGGGCCGCAGAGAAGTCCAGTTGCACCAGGACGTGATCTGACCATCGCACTTCTTTTGTTTCGCTTTTACTTATTGTCAGATCACCCACATCCATAGAGGTAAACACCAGGTTTAAGGCATGTCCATGACTATGAGTTGGGTCAAACTTATTCAGGCACAGCCCCATGGAGGCCATGCTTTCCACGGAGTCCCGAGCAGCCCCTTGTAAGGTTGTGTCGACGTGGATATTAAAATCCCCCAGGACAACCAATCTACGTGGCTCCAGGAGAACATCTGCCACGACCTGAAGCAGCTCGGGCAGGGAATCCTTGGTGCAGCAGGGAGGTCAGTATACCAAAAGGAATCCTGCACTGCCCCTATTGCCCAACTTCCAGAACATGCACTCAGAAAACTGGGTCTTCCCAATAGGATGCCTGGTGCAAGCTAATGACTTCCTAAAAATCACTGCAGCCCCCCCTCCCCACCCACATGACCTGGGTTGCTGTGCGTAAGAGAAACCTGGTGGACAAGCAACAGCAAGAACAGGCCCATCTGCTTCACCCCACCAAGTCTCTGTTACACATGCCAGGTCAAGTAATGATGACGATCAAGTAATGAATGGCAGTGGTCTTATGAATCATTGACCTTTCATTGCACAGCAGCACCTTCAGGTCATGTGTTTCTCCCTTGCTGATTCCAGTATCCATCCGGTCAAGACCAGACCTGGAGGCAGGGATAGTCCTCAAACAGCGACTAAATCTGCTTCCTTGGTAATGACATGGTCTGGTCTTAGCGTAACTCCTCCTCCTACTTGTGACCACCGAGATCAGATGTCCCAGTGCGCCCGCCCCCCCCCCCCCCCCGTGGAACCTGCCCCAGCCATTCTGTTGGCTGGGGCGCACTCCCATCCAGCCTTGACCCCGCCCCTTAAAACAAAATGCAAACTATACAACAGCTAATACAACAATAAAAAACCAAACAAAACAGTAACAATTATACTAAAATTAATCTCCAACCAGTTGTTCATCCCATCCCCAACAAAGCAAAAGGGGAGGGGGGAAATTTAAAAAAACTTTAAATGCCACAGACTGCTTAAGAACATTTTAAAACACATTAGACACTTGGAACAGGGAAGCAATCCGAAGGCAATATCATTGACTAACCTAGTATAGTTATTTTAGAATATTTCTATCCCACCTGTCCACATTTCAGCCTGTAAAGTGGTTATAAGAATGAATCACATATCCAGGATTCCTACTTGCTTAACAGAAATCGGGGGGGGGGGGGGGTTGTTTGGTAATTTTGCTTCTCCTCGTGCCCTCTCCTAACCAAGGCTAGGTGGTGAGAACAAACGGGGAGAGCTGTAACCTTGAAGGACTGATAATAATAAGCTGAAATAACTATTGTTTTGAGAACAAGCCAGGAAACTGACTGGTATAGAAATAGTATAAAATAATTTAGAATAACCAGAAAACAGGCAGCCACAGCTACAGCAACCAGAAGGGCATCTGTGCAGGACATACCTGATAGACCTGTCTCCCCAGAAATGGCAGACTTTTTGTTAGAATTTTTAAAATATATGTTAAAATATCAGGAATTAATTGGTGAAATAATACGCAGGATGAATAAATTGAAATTAAACAAAGTGGAACTATGAGGGAAGTCCAGGGGAGTGGGGCAGGAAAAAATGGAAATATTTCATAGAGGATGTATGTATTGAAAAAATAATAAAAACTATTTAAAAAAAAAGATATGTTAAAAGAAATGTAAAAAGATGGTAGCGGAATTGGGAAAAAATACCAAGATGGTCACAGAGATGACCAATAAACTAGAGAATTTGACAAAAAGAAGAAGTATCTTTGGACCTCTCTGTGAAAGGTTTGGAGGCCAAATCTCAAAAAAATTGAAAGTGACAACACTGATTTGAGAAAAGAGCAGGCAACAATAAGGGGGGAAATGGAAAACTCTCTGGTAGGATCAGTCTGAAGACAGTTTAGGAGATGAGGCAGAAAGCACAGGTAGTGAGAATGAGGGGTGTGCCAGATGAGGGGGAAGAGGACCTCAAAGTTTATCTAGCCAAGGCAATTGCCAATTGGCTAGGTGAAGAACAGGATTACATTTTGGATGCAATTGACAGCTGTTTGGGGGCGAGGTCTAAATTGGTTAAGGCCAGGAAATTAGCTGGAGACTGTTTAGTGACTTCTAATTCCAAGAAGTTAAAGGAGGCTATAGTCCAAAATAATTATGCAAACAGACTCCAGATTGAAGAAAACCCGATTCTCATGCTGAAAGAAATTCCCGCTTGTTTGTTACAGAAACGAATTCAGTACAGATTCCTGACAGATGTTTTGAAAAGAGTCAACATACAATATAAATGGGAATTTCCAGAAGGAATTTCCTTTACATATAAAAGACAAAGACACAGATTTACCAACATAGATGAGAGATTGTGACAACCCATATACACCAACTGAACCAGAGGGAGCAACAGGAGGAATAGGAGAGGGGACAATGGGGGGAAATAGATAATTTCAATAATCAAGAAGAGAAGGAAAAAAGACTCTAGTAAAATATGGCAGATTTAAAAGTGTGGATTGGTATGTAAATGGTCTAAACAATAAAGCTAAAAGAAACAAAATTGAACATATAATTATAAAGCAAAATATAGATCAGAAGTCAGCAAACTTTTTCAGCAGGGAGCCAGTCCACTGTCCCTCAGACCTTGGGGGGGGGGCGAACTATATTTTGAATAAAAAGATGAACAAATTCCTATGCCCCACAAATAACCCAGAGATGCATTTTAAATAAAAGCACACACTCTACTGATGTAAAAACACCAGGCAGGCCCCACAAATAACCCAGAGATGCTTTTTAAATAAAAGGACACATTCTACTCATGTAAAAACACAGATTCCCGGACCATCTGCGGGCCGGATTTAGAAGGCGTTAGGGCCGGATCCAGCCCCCAGGCCTTAGTTTGCCTACCCATGATATAGATGTAATATGCCTACAAGAGACCCATGTAGCAAGAAGACATAAAAGAGTTTTAATTAGGTAATAAAAAGTTAGGAATGGAATTTATAACAGCAGACAAATAAAAAAGAGGCATGGTTTTGTACATTAAACAACAATCTGAGCCTTTAAAAAAAAGATGAGCAAGGAAGAGTGATTGCAGTACAGATAGTAGTACAAGTTGGAAAAATCTTATTAAATGGAATCTATGTCCAAACTTTTTCAAAGAGGGCCAGATTTGATGAAGTGAACAAGTTGACTTTTTAGGATTGAAGTGAAGCTTTTTGGGGGGATTTTCGCCCAGTTATTGAGCTTTTTTTAGAATTGAAGTTGTTGAGCTTTGGAAACATATTTTTTGTAATATGCTGATCAAAAAATGATCTTAATAGGTGATTTAAATAGGGTGTTTTCACTTGAAATGGACAGAACAATTATAAAAAAGAGACTAAAGAAGGGAGACTCCCAACAAGTTTGTTTTATTTGGCATACATTTGATAGATGTATGGAGAGTCAAACATCCTCTAGATAGAGAGTTCACGTTCTTCTCACATGTGTATGAAAGTAGTGCGAGAATTAATGCAATGTGGCTCTCTAAAGAATTAGAACTAAGAGTAAAAAAAAACACAGAACTATTGCCAAGAACATTATCAGACCACAATCCATGAATTTTCATAGAATCATAGAATCATAGAGTAGGAAGAGACCACAAGGGGCATTGAGTCCAACCCCCTGCCAAGCAGGAAACACCATCAGAGCACTCCTGACATATGGTTGTCAAGCCTCTGCTTAAAGACCTCCAAAGAAGGAGACTCCACCACACTCCTTGGCAGCAAATTCCACTGTCAAACAGCTCTTACTGTCAGGAAGTTCTTCCTAATGTTTAGGTGGAATCTTCTTTCTTGTAGTTTGGAACCATTGCTCCGCGTCCGCTTCTCTGGAGCAGCAGAAAACAAGCTTTCTCCCTCCTCTATGTGACATCCTTTTATATATTTGAACATGGCTATCATATCACCCCTTAACCTCCTCTTCTCCAGGCTAAACATGCCCAGCTCCCTTAGCCATTCCTCATAAGTCATCGTTTCCAGGCCTTTGACTATTTTGGTTGCCCTCCTCTGGACACGTTCCAGTTTGTCAGTGTCCTTCTTGAACTGTGGTGCCCAGAACTGGACACAGTACTCCAGGTGAGGTCTGACCAGAGCAGAATACAGTGGCACTATTACTTCCTGTTGCTACCAAAGGGTTAAGAGGTAGCAAGACGCTCTAATCACTGAGCAGCTGGAAGTCATTAAGTTTCCAGGAATGTGAGTTTGTATAAATAGTCAGTCACCCGTGTGTTTGTCCCTTTGGGCGTGTTTGCTGATATGTGTGGTTCGTCGCCAGGGTTTTTTTTTTCTTTTGTAAATAAACCTTTTCTTTGAGTTCCAAACCGCTTGCTCCAATATTCCTCTTTGAAAAGATACTGCCTCTCCTGCCCTTCTTAAACCGCTGCGCGAAATGCTCTGCTGTAATGGGACTTGTGACGATGGAAGCGCACTGGACATTTACTTAGCATTAAACTAATTAAAGTTTAATGGGACAGGTTATGGTTGTTTGTACGTCAAGAAGGAGATAAGGAGTGCAGTTCAGAGTGATTTATGCAAGGACTGGAGCGAAGACAGAAGCGGTTGCCGACAACGAAAGCTTCAAAGCAGCTTGAGTCCTGCAACGTGCCTAGAAAAAGTTTTAAACAGGCACTGCGCAGTTTGTACTCGCTGGAAGACGTCTTATTCCTCAAGGAGCCACCTCAGCAGCTGGGAGACGGCCTACAGGTGTGTGAGTATCGTTCCTAAGCCCCAGAGAGGATGGCAGAGTCCCAGGAAAGTTTTGCTGTCCCGTTTACGCGACTCAATGGGAGAAATTGGCAAGATTGGAAGGCTAGAGATTGGAGAAATTGGCAAGACTGGAAGGCTAGAGTAAGGGTTTGGTTGCAAGCAAAAGAGTTGTGGAGTTGTACTGAAGCACCGCCTTTACAGGCAGCTGCAGACGCGTCTGCAGAAGACAAAGCAGCAGCAGCAGCTTCACAGAAACGCGACAGGAAAGCCCAAGGTCTACTAGTTTTGGCAGTGGGACCAGAGCAAATGCTTTATGTTTCTGAGTTAAAGAACACGCATGAGGTCTGGACGGTTCTGCAGCGGCTAAATTCCAGAAACACTGCGGGGGCCAAGATCCATGCTACAAGATGTTTGTTTGATTTACGTCTCCAACCGGGAGCGTGTGTGAAAGGGACACTTCCCTTGATCTAGATGCTATAATCCTATTGATGCAGCCCAGAATTGCATTGGCTTTTTTAGCTGCTGCGTCACACTGTTGGCTCATGTCAAGTTTGTGGTCAACCAAGACTCCTAGATCCTTTGCACATGTACTGCTCTCAAGCCAGGTGTCACCCATCTTGTATTTGTGCCTCTCTTTTTTTTTTTTGCCCAAGTGCAATACTTTACATTTCTCCCTGTTAAAATTCATCTTGTTTGTTTTGGCCCAGTTCTCTAATCTGTCAAGGTCGTTTTGAAGTGTGATTCTGTCCTCTGGGGTGTTAGCCACCCCTCCCAGTTTGGTGTCATCTGCAAATTTGATCAGGATGCCCTTGAGTCCATCATCCAAGTCGTTGATAAAGATGTTGAATAAGACTGGGCCCAAGACAGAACCCTGTGGCACCCCACTAGTCACTCTTCTCCAGGATGAAGAGGAACCATTGATGAGCACCCTTTGGGTTTGATCAGTCAGCCAGTTACAAATCCACTGAGTGGTAGCATAGTCAAGACCGCATTTTACCAGCTTCTTTACAAGAATATCATGGGGCACCTTGTCAAATGCCTTGCTGAAATCAAGGTAGGCTACATCCACTGCGTTCCCTTCATCTACCAGGCTTGTAATTCTGTCAAAAAACGAGATCAGGTTAGTCTGACATGACTTATTTTTCAGAAATCCATGCTGACTATTGGTGATCACAGCATTCCTTTCTAGGTGCTCACAGACTGTTTGCTTAATGATCTGCTCCAGAATCTTCCCTGGTATTGATGTCAGACTGACTGGGCGGTAATTATTTGGGTCCTCTCTTTCCCCCTTTTTGAAAATAGGGACAACATTTGCCCTCCTCCAGTCTGCCGGGACTTCGCCTGTTCTCCAGGAATTCTCAAAGATGACTGCCAGTGGTTCTGAGATCACATCTGCCAGTTCTTTTAATACTCTTGGATGCAGTTCATCTGGCCCTGGAGACTTGAATACATCTAAACTAGCCAAGTATTATTGTATTCTTGTATCTCCTTAGTTATTCTGGGCTGTGTTTCCTCTGCTGAATCATTTGCTCCAAATTCTTCAGGTCGGGAATTGTTTTCTTTATCGGAGAAGACTGAGGCAAAGAAGGCATTGAGGAGTTCAGCCCTTTCTGTGTCCCCTGTTTGCATTTAACCATCTTCTCCTCTGAGTGACCCCACTGTTTCTTTGTTCTTCCTTTTGCTACGAACGTACCCATTAAAGCCTTTTTTGTTGCTTTTAACTTCTCTAGCAAGCCTGAGTTCATTCTGTGCTTTAGCTTTTCTGACTTTGTGTCTACACGTGCTGGCTATTTGTTTGAATTCCTCTTTGGTGGTTTCCCCCCTTTTCCATTTTTTGTACACATCCTTTTTTAATCTTAACTCAGTTAAAAGTTCTTTAGATAGCCACCCTGGCTTCTTTAGGCACCTTCCATGTTTCCGTCTCATTGGTATTGCCTGAAGTTGTGCTTTTACTATCTCCCTCTTAACAAACTCCCAGCCATCATGAACTCCCTTTCCTTTTAGTATTACTGTCCATGGGATCTCACCCAGCACTTTCCTAAGTTTTATGAAGTCTGCTTTCTTAAAGTCAAGAAATTGAGTCCTAGTATGCTTGGCTGCTCCTTTCCGCTGTATAGTAAACTTCAGAAGAGCATGATCACTCACGCCTAATGATCCTTCCACTTCTACCCACTAACCAGGTCATCAACATTGGTTAGGACCAGATCTAAAATGGCTGTTCCTCTTGTGGCTTCTCCCACTTTCTGGACAATGAAGTTGTCTGCAAGGCCAGTGAGGAATCTGTTTGACCTTATGCTCTTGGCTGAGTTTGACATCCAACAAATATCTGGGTAATTGAAGTCCCCCATTACTACTATCTCCCTTCCTTTTGCATGCTTGGCCATCTGTTCCAGGAAGGCATCATCTATGTCCTCCGTTTGGCTTGGGGATCTATAGTAAACTCCCACAATGAGGTTTTAGAATTGCAAAATGAAAAACATTCCACTTTTAGATGGAAATTAAATGAAGATCTGCTAGACAACCAGAATATGTTAGAAAAGGCAGAAAAATATTAGGGGATCATTTTGAGTTAAATTTAAATCAAGGAATTTTGCAGATTTATATAAGATAGGACCAGAAAAAAAGATTGAAATAGAGGAATTATTGAGAGCAAATAAATTACCAAAAATCCCAGAAGAGAAGTTAGTAATTCTAAATGCCCCAAAAACATTTTCAGAGGCATTGGAGGCATCAATTTGGCAAAAACAGGGAAAATGCCAGGACCAGATGGATTGACAGCTAAATACAGTGGTACCTCTGGTTGCAAATGGGATCCGTTCCGGAGGCCCGTTCACAACCTGAAAAGAACGCAACCTTTGTCTGCGCGTCTGCACATATGTGGGTCACGATTTGCCGCTTCTGCACTTGTCATCATTTTGCACATCTGCTCATGTGCAAGCGGCGAAACCCCGAAGTAATCCTTTCCGGTACTTCCGGGTCGCCGCAGGACACAACCTGAAAACGCACAACCTGAAGCAAATGTAACATGAGGTATGACTGTATTATAAAAAAATTATACAAACAATTATTAGCACCATTACAAGTGACAATGAATGAAATTTCAAAGTTTGGGAAGGTGCCAGACATGTGGAGAGAGACTTACATAACTTTAATCCCGAAACAAGAGACAGGTCTGACATCAATAAAAAATTATAGGCGAATTTCGCTATTAAATAATGATTATAAACTGTTTGCTAATATTCTGGCCAACAGGATAAAAACAATTTTAAAGGGAATTATACATCATGATCAGGCAGTTAAGTAAGGACAACATGAAATGAAACTGACTGTAAGATGTAATAATGAAGCAAAATTTGGTATAAAACTGATAAGAGTATTAAGTTATAAGGTTATAAAAATAAGATAATAATTACCTAAGCAGAAGTAGTAAATATTTAAAAGATTATTTAACTCCTCACTTTCTGCCATCTAGGTTGCGTCATCTCCATATCTGAGGTTGTTGATATTTCTTCCAGCAATCTTAATTCCAGCTAGGGATTCATCCAGCCCAGCCTTTCGCATGATGAATTCTGCATATAAGTTAAATAAGCAGGGAGACAATATACAGCCTTGTCATACTTCTTTCCCAATTTTGAACCAATCAGTTGTTCCATATCCAGTTCTAACTGTAGCTTCTTGTCCCACATAGAGATTTCTCAGGAGAAAGATGAGGTGATCAGGCACTTCCATTTCTTTAAGAACTTGCCATAGTTTGCTGTGGTCGACACAGTCAAAGGCTTTTGCATAGTCAATGAAGCAGAAGCAGATGTCTTTCTGGAACTCTCTAGCTTACTCCATAATCCAGCGCATGTTTGCAATTTGGTCTCTGGTTCCTATGCCTCTTCTAAATCCAGCTTGCACTTCTGGGAGTTCTCGGTCCACATACTGCTTGAGCCTTCCTTGTAGAATTTGTTTTGATCTACAAGGCCAAACTTGCCAGTTGTTCCTTTTATCTCTTGATTCCCTACTTTAGTATTCCAATCCCCTATAATGAGAAGAACATCCTTCTTTGGTGTCATTTCTAGAAGGTGTTGTAAGTCTTCATAGAATTGGTCAATTTCAGTTTCTTCAGCACCAGTAGTTGGTGCATAAACTTGGATTACTGTGATGTTAAAAGGTCTGCCTTGGATTCGTATCAAGAACATTCTGTCATTTTTGAGATAGCATCCCAGTACAGCTTTCACCACTCTTTTGTTGACTATGAGGGCCACTCCATATCTTTTATGGGATTCTTGTCCACAGTAGTAGACATGATGGTCATCCGAACTGAATTTGCCCATTCCCATCCATTTTAGTTCACTGATGCCCAGGATGTCAATATTTATCCTTGCCATCTCATTTTTGACCACATCCAACTTACCCAGGTTCATGGTTCTTACATTCCAGGTTCCTATGCAATATTTTTCTTTACAGCATTGGACTTTCCTTTCGCTTCCAGGCATATCCGCAACTGAGCGACCTTTCGGCTTTGGCCCAGCCTCTTCATCAACTCTGAATCTACTTGTACTTGTCCTCCGCTCTTCCTCAGTAGCATGTTGGATGCCTTCCTACCTGAGGGGCTCATCTTCCAGTGTCATAACTTTTATATGCCTGTTGTCTTTGTCCATGGAGTTTTTTTGGCAGGGATACTGGAGTGGCTGTCCATCTTGGGTGCCCTGCATGGCATAGTTCATAGCTTTTCTGAGTTATTCAAGCCCTTCGCTAAGGCAAGGCAGTGATCCATGAAGGGGATTAAATTTAAGAACCTTTTAATGAGGGTGAAAGAGGAGAGTGCAAAATATGGTCTGAAGCTCAACATCAAAAAACAAAGTTCATGGCCACTGGGCCCATCACCTCCTGGCAAACAGAAGCAGAAGAAATGGAGGCAGTGAGAGATTTTACTTTCTTGGGCTCCATGATCACTGCAGATGGTGACAGCAGTCACGAAATTAAAAGATGCCTCCTCCTTGGGAGGAAAGTAATGACAAACCTAGACAGCATCTTAAAAAGCAGAGACATCAGCTTGCCAACAAAGGTCCGTATAGTTAAAGCTATAGTTTTCCCAGTAGTGATGTATGGAAGTGAGAGCTGGACCATCAAGAAGGCTGATCGCCGAAGAATTTATGCTTTTGAATTATGGTGCTGGAGGAGACTCTTGAGAGTCCCATGGACTGCAAAAAGATCCAACCTCTCAATTCTTAAGGAAATCAGCCCTGAGTGCTCACTGGAAGGACAGATCCTGAAGCTGAAGCTCCAATACTTTGGCCACCTCATGAGAAGAGAAGACTCCCTTGGAAAGACCCTGATGTTGGGAAAGATGGAGGGCACAAGGAGAAGGGGACGACAGAGGACGAGATGGTTGGATAGTGTTCTCGAAGCTACCAGCATGAGTTTGACCAAACTGCAGGAGGCAGTGGAAGACAGGCGTGCCTGGCATGCTCTGGTCCATGGGGTACCACGGAAAGTCAGACACGACTAAACGACTAAACAACAACAATAACATTGATGGTAAAAACAAAATCCTTGCGATGGTCTATGAATCCTCTAGGTGGCACTTCATACTGAACATTTCTACATTATGAATCACACCAACCTTTTGTTTATCCCCATCTTCATTCCAAGGCATTTTGTTCATCCCGGCATCTGCAACCACACACAGACTTTCTTGGTGGAATGTGCAGGATTAGGCTGTGAAATTGTTCCTGGTTAAAAAAAATATCCATGCTATGAGTGTTATGGGAGTTTCTCACTGGAAATAATCTGAAAATGGATTTTTATCATTTTTTTTTACTGTCCTAGGTGGACCAGCAATCCAAGTAATTTAAAAGCCAGGTGGTTAATTTTTTTCTGTAGTAAGGCAAATGTGTGCAGTTTTGTTTGTTCTTTGACTCCCACACAGACTAATTTAGTCTATTTTGTTTCAAACTTCTTTTTATTCGTTTTCTATAACCAAACAACAGCAAAGAAAGAAAAAGAAAAATAGCCAACACATACCAAAAAAAGAAAAAAGAAAAAAAAATCAACCAAATCAAAACACCTAAACCAACCAAAAAACAAACATTAATTAACAATAAATAACGTTTGACTTCCCTCCATCTGGGTTTTGGGTTATGTGAATTTTAAATCCATTCTGCAGTTTTTCATTTTTTAGCGTAAACACATCGCAAGGGTTATATTAAACCTACTGTGATTTTTATACAGTCTAATTTAGTCTAATTTATCTTAACTGGTCCACATCACAACCCTATACATGCCTACTTCACTACAAGGTTTAGGATTGCTATCTCAGTATTTTGTCTAGAAGTGCAAAGGAATTAAACTTTTGTATATGCTGTAAATCTGTATTCTCTGAGCATCAGAGCCGCTGCGCAAATCGAAAAGTCAGTGGATGAATGCTATACTTCAATATACTAGGTCCCATTGTGACCTGGATAGAATGGGAGGTGGGGTAATAAAATATAAGGGTGTACGGATGCAAAAAAGATATCATCCTGGAGTCGTTTTTATTTCCTCCGTGCTGTGTAAAATACATGTTTAAATTGCATGGCGGCTTAGGCTTTCCCTCCTGTGCTGTGCTAGACTGAGTGCATAACTTGCTCACATGCCTGGATTTGTTTTCACAACCTGTGATTAATTTGTATTTATTTGTCTGTTAAATCCCCACCCTGGGCAGTTGCTCTTCCCCCACCCCCAGGCACAGAGGCGCAGCCTTTGCAACCCACGGGCGCTGCTTCGTGCTATCGGCGTTTTGCGTTTCGCACGCGCTGCTGCTGCTAAATGTCCAGCCGTCCTTCCCGAACTCCGTCCCGAGGAGCCCCACATCCCGCCGCCCAATATTTCCCCTGGTTTGAAACCCGAATCTTGTTCAATGAGCGATCATCTCGAGCTTTTCCCCGCAGGCGCCGAGACTGAAGGGCGGCCAACGGAAGGCTTTGCAAAAGAGCGGCTTGTGCAAGCAGCGGACACGTTCTGGCAACGGCAGCTCGGCTGACAAGGGCGGCTCGGTCGTTTTTGCACCTTATGATGCAGGACAGTCCCAAACTGCGCCCCCGCCCCGGTTCTCGGGGAAGGCAGGACGAGAGCTCCCGGCTCACGCACGTGGAGGGAGATCTCCCAAGCGGGACCGACTTCTGAAATGCTTTCTCAGAAGGAAACAGATTCCTCCCGAAACGAAAGAAACGTGTTCGGTGTCACTTAGAAGCCGTTAAAAAAGAGTACTGTAATAATATTATAAAATGGCGTAACGTTTTAACAAGCTGGGCAGAGCAGGTCTGGAGTCCGGTCAGCGGCCGGCCCTATGGCAGGATACATCCCATGAGGTGAGAAACGGCAGGGAAGAAAGGTATGAAGACGACTCAGCCCTCAAAATGGAAAGCCAGCACCTCAGGGGAAATGGTTCGGCTTCGTCCTCTCCCTGATGAGCTAGACTTCTTTTTGACTTGCAGGGGTGTTTTGATCCAGGCTACGCCACATTCCCAAATGGGACGCCCCCTCCTGCCCGCCCGCCCGCCCGCCCGCGTGGGGGACCCCGGCTGCCTCCCGCCGCGGCAGAGGCGTCGCCGGCCCCTCCCTGCCCGTCGCTTGCGGATTTCAAGGAGGAAGACCGAAAAGGCGGAAGTTTCTTCTGCCCCGACGTGCCTGCCGAGGAGGCGCCGGAGCAGGGCTCGAGAAAGAGGCTTCCTCCTCGGCGGAGCGGGACCCCGCGGGGCGATCGCGGCCCGGCCCCTCGGCATGGCCACTCTGCCCAGCTCGGACAGGAGAGCCTTTGCTCTGAAAATCAACAGGTAAGGGCACCTGGGGGCATTTCCCAAGAGCGGCTCTTGACTGGCCTTGCTGGCCGGGGAAGCTCCGGGAGAGACGCGCCCGGAGAGCAGATCTGCCGCTTGCCCCATCTGCCCACCGTGACCGCCCGGGACTCCGCCGCAGAGCCGCGGCCCGCCGGGCGCTGAGGAGAGGCGAAGCAGAGCGCGCGCACACGCACGCGCCGAAGGAATTTGCTTTTTGGCGGGGGGAGACTTGTTTGCGCTTGGCATTGGGTTAGAAATCTAGATGCAGCTTGTTGTTTGGTCGATTCTGAAGGAGAAAGCCTCACCTCCTGGGGGGAAAACCCTGATCATATTATTATTTGCACAGAGAGGTGGTAATAAGTTGATAGGAGGTTTTCATAGCTCTGAGAAATAGGAAGTGTCAAAAACTTGGTCAGAACTTGTTCTCAGCATGGTTCTAAACCAGTGAATATATGTTTGGCATACTTCCATTAAAAAAAAATCCTGGTGAAAATACTGGGATTATGCCAATTGAGTGCAATTAAGGCTGTAAGTAACTTGTGGCTTGCTGTCGATTGAATGTTTTGCTTTTTCCATACACCTTTAATAACTGTACAAGCAGAAATTCAACAGGCACTACTTTCCTAGGCATAGAAATACAGTAATGGGCAGACTCACCTGCTGAATATATGGCTCACACAAACTTTAACCAACTCTTGACCTGTTAAGGCCCAGGAAATGGCTCGAGGTAAAAAAAAAAGAAAAAAGTTATTTGAAACTCTGCTCAGTTTTGCTCCCCGCCCCCCCGCCCTGCCACTTTTTGGTATCTAATAATACAACCCTAATCCTATTAATCCCAGTAGAGCATACTTTCAGGCAAGGCAAATTTTCCTACTAGAAAAAAGTATGGAATTAAATTTACTTTTTGTGGATGCATACTTTGATCACTTACTATATTTCCTACTGTCCATTTCAATAATCTTGTTTGTGGATGAACTAATATAACATTTTATTAAATCCTTTATGTTGCTTTACGTGACTAACTACCTACTGAAATCAGAGACGTGGAGAGCTTCCTTCAGTTCTTTTATTTAAATCAACAGAAATACATGGAGACCACGGAATATGCTCCCTCAATCTTGAGCCGCTGATCTGGCAGTTACTTCCTAGCTTCCACACCCCTCCTGCCGTCTATGGTGGCCAGCAATGAAATCTTTCTGTCCAGATACAGGAAGGGAGAGCCTAGTTCTAGGAGGAGGAAGGGGCTCTCCCAGGCTTTCAAGTGGCTGTACTGTTTCTATACTTCTGACTCCTCTCTCTGTTCAGGACTAGTGCATCTGCTAGCTTGCTCCTGTTCCTCACCCTCCATTATTTCCGAGCTCTTTGCTTCTTCTTCTGAGGTGTGCCACCACCACAAACCTGGCCCCATGCTATCTTCATCTGTCTCCTGCCTGGAAGCCTCCAGGGGTGGCAGTCTCCACCACTCCTCATCTGCCCAGTCCCTGACACAACAAGGTGGAAGGCTTTCGTTCTTTAAAATAAAACTGCAGATACAAATGTTAAAGGTTTTTCCCTTTTCTGAAGCATTTCACACCTTTTGATTCTTTTCTATGTGTAGTCAAATTCAGTAAGTTGAAGGATAGAACAACCGGGAAATTCTGCAGTTGTGCAATTGCACAAATGTCTTTGTATTGTGGCAGTTGAGTAAAAGCCACTGCAGAAAATGTAAGTGATTGTAGAAACTCAACTGTTGGGACCTTTCAGATGCTTCAGTGCTCCTCCTCTAGCATGTCCAGGTATATGTTTAGCTAAACAAATCTAATTCCAGTTGCTAGGATAAATGAAAGGAGATGACTATTATGGGGCATCTTACTGGTCACAGGTATAGAATAAATGTGGGATGAGATGCACTTTTGTCTACTCCAGTAATGCAATTAATATTTTCATGCTCTTTTGTCAAAAGTGTAGTGTGGTGTAGTGGTTAAGAGTGGTGGACTCATAATCTGGTGAACTGGGTTCGCTTCCCCGCTCCTCCACCTGCAGCTGCTGGGTGACCTTGGGCTAGTCACACTTCTCTGAAGTCTCTCAGCCTCACTCACCTCACAGAGTGTTTGTTGTGGGGGAGGAAGGGAAAGGAGATTGTTAGCTGCTTTGAGCCTCCTTAGGGTAGTGATAAAACAGGATATCAAATCCAAACTCTTGTTCTTCTCCAATAATCATTGCCATCAGACTGAAGAATTCCAGGTTGTACTACAAGGTTATCCTGCTTTTTGTACCAGAATCATGCACATTCTGTGTTTATAGAGTAAGGAATCATGGGGAGCAGAACACAGATAAATGTTTTAAGAATGACTGGCACATGCAGATTTTATTTTTGAGTTTTCATGATCTTATCAGATCTTATGAATAATGAGATCACAGTGTATAAATAGCAATTGTTCTTCAATATGTGATGAAAGTTACTGATCAAGATAAAGACAAATTAATCTTGTTAAAGAGCCCATTTTAGTTTTCCGTTTTACAATTCACGTTCTTAAGGGACTTCTGATCACCTGTGATTATTCCTCAGGAGACTCATATCTCTGGTTATTATCTAGTAAAATGTGTTTCACTGTACATGCAAGATTAAATTGTGTTAATTATTTTTAACTGTTTTTAACTGACAACTTATTTGTGGTCAAAGTCAGGTATCTTTGATGGATGTGCCTGAGAGGAGAGGAGTGAGGGAGAGCAGGGAGCCCCAATCACAGTGGATCAAGGTAGGGGGAGGTATGGCATGGGGGGCAGGCTGAGTAAGGGGCACACAACACAGGCAGTTGGTGACTGTGCCATGTGCCAGCTCCTCCTCCAACCTGGGGAATTGCAGTTGTCCTATCGGCCAGCCCTCTGGTCTGTGGCTGCTGTTGCTGAATGCCAGGTCCTTGGCTCAGTCAGGGAGACAACTTGCGCTCTGGACCCTTGCCCCTCTTGGCCTATAAAAACCAGCAGGGAGGGGACAGTTGGCTGGGCCAGGGAGATGGTTAATCCCTCTTTACGAGAGGGGGTGGTCCCTGCCTGCTTGAAGGAAGCAGTGGTAAAGCCACTTCTCAAGAGACACTCCCTGGATTCAGAAAATCTCGCAAACTACTGGCCAGTTGCTAGTCTCCCTTTCCTGAGCAAGGTTCTAGAGTGGGTGGTTGCGGACCAGATCCAGGCACTCTTGGAGCAAACTGATTTTCTAGATCCATTTCAATCAGGGTTTAGTCCCGGTTTTGGCACAGAAGCTGCTTTGGTCACCCTGTATGATGCCCTCTGTTGGGAGAGAGACTGGGGAAATGTGTCCCTGTTACTTCTCTGCGACCTTTCAGTGGCTTTTGATACCCTCAACCATGGTATCCAAATTAGGGGTGGGTGACACCGCTTTGCGGTGGTTGCAGTCCTACTTGGATGGTCATTCCCAGAGGATGTTGCTTGGGGAGTATTTTTCAGCCCCGTGGAAGCTTTGATGTGGGGCTCGATTCTCTCCCCTGTCCTGTTTAACATCTACATGAAACTGCTAAGTGGAGGTTTGGAGTACGTTTATCAGCAATATGCTGATGACACACAGCTCTACTTCTCCTTTACATCCTCAGGTGAGACAGTGGAAGTGCTGGGCCATTGTCTTGTCTTGATAATGGACTAGATGAGAGCCAACAAAGTGAAGCTCCTGGATCCTTTGCTGTCACTTGAGGCTCAGGTGGCATCAGTGGCACAGAGTGCCTTCCTTCAGCTTTGGCTGGTGGCCCAGCTATGCCCCTATCTGAACAGGGATAGCCTAACTACTGTCGTCCATGCCCTAGTAACCTCAAGGTTAAATTACTGCAACATTATATGTTGGGCTGCCTCTGAAGATGGTTCAGAAACTTCAGTTAGTGCAGAACTCAGCAGCGCACTGGGACAAGACCATTTAAATGCATTGCAACCATCCTGGTCCGACTGCACTGGCTGCCAATTAGTTTCTGGGCCCAATTCAAAGTGCTGGTTTTGAGGTATAAAGCCTTAAACAGCTCAGGGCCGCAATACTTCAAGGACTGCCTGTCTCCATATGAACCTACCTGAACCCTGAGATCATCCTCTGAGGCCCTTCTTCATGTGCCGCCTCCTTGAGAGGTCCAGAGGGTGGCAACACGAGAACGGGCTTTCTCTGTAGAGGCTCCTTGTTTGTGGAAGGCTCTCCCCAGGGACGTTTGCCAGGCACCTTCATTATACAGCTTTAGGTGCCAGGCAAAAACGTTCCTATTTAACCAGGCCTTTGGCTGATAAACATCTAGGTAAAGGTAAAGGTACCCCTGACCATTAGGTCCAGTCTCGGATGACTCTGGGGTTGCGCGCTCATCTCGCTCTATAGGCTGAAGGAGCCGGCGTTTGTCTGCAGACAGCTTCCGGGTCATGTGGCCAGCATGACTAAGCCGCTTCTGGCAAACCAGAGCAGTGCACGGAAACGCCGTTTACCTTCCCACTGTAGTGGCACCTATTTATCTGCTTGCATTTTGACATGCTTTCGAACTTCTAGGTGGGCAGGAGCTGGGACCAAACAACGGGAGCTCACCCTATCACAGGGATTCGAACTGCTGACCTTCTGATCGGCAAGCCCTAGGCTCTGTGGTTTAGACCACAAGACCCCTTTAAAGTCTGTGTGGGGGGAAGTTATTGGGGTTTTAAAATCATATATTTAGGGCTTTTATATTACCATATATTTTTATGTTGTGAACTGCATCTGGTTGAATGCCTACCAGGTGGCAAGCAAAACAGAGCCACCTTAAAATTAGGTTATGGCTTCTACATGTTAGAAGGATTCACTAGGTATATAGAAACGTATAAGTTTGTCCGTTAAAAGAAAAACATTTTCTTAAAATGGCAGACAAGGAGCTGTGAGCTTCCAGAATGCCTACAATATGTTGAGGTGTTGTTGGGGGAAGAGGTGGGATAAGGAAAGAGAAGGAGGTTGTGCTGCTCAGGCCTGCAAGCCCTATAGCAAACGTCCTAGACATAGAGGGCTATGTTTGGTGGGGGCTCTTTCAGAGAAGGGGAGGAGGAAATGGCACCTTTTCTGTTTCACAGTATCCAGATCCACACCCACCTGCCACCATTCAGAATTATATAGTTATAAAATACTGAGATCTTGAGTTGGCAGCCAGACCATCCAACCTCCTAGTAGATTTTGTTTTGTATAGGATTTCTTGAGTCTACTGATACGTTCAGGGACACCCTGCTATTATGTGATACCATCACAGCAAACCTAACTTCTGGCCGCCTGATTTCATGACAAAACCATACAATTTTGAACAGTAAGGGTTTTTTGAACAGCTTTGTGGTCACTGCCAGCATTTCCTGTGTGCTGTCTTCCACAACTGTGTGTCATGAGGGATACGACTTGTGCGCACCAGGGACCCTGGTGGATTGTTGTGACATAGCAACTTCCTATTTCTGAGTTTCCAGTTTTGAACAATATTCGCATGACTGGCAAAACATTGTACCAAATATCCATCCTGCTGTTATGGTGCTGGCAGTAATAATCTACACAATTTTCTTTGGGGTTTTTAAAAAATAATTTTTATTGAATGATTTTATGTTACAAAAACAATACAGCCATACTACCACTAAATATAATTAAGAAATAAAAATTACATACATCGATATTTAGTTTGTTATTTGTTATTTACCGTCTTATTTCCTCCCAAACATTGCATACAACACACATATATGCAGACACCCACATACCCACACCCACACACAAAATGATAATAATGAAAGTAAATATTTCCCCCCCTTTTATCTTCCAAAATCTTTTCTTCAACTTTGACTTCCTATCAAGTCCCTTTGCATATATTTTATCTTGCATTTGAATGTACACAAAATGATAAACCTTTCTATATAATTTTTCTAATACCTTCTGAAAACATAATAAATCCTTAATTGTTGTCCACCTCCTTTTAGTTCCTTTATCACTCGAATGCTAGCACGGAGTCAAAATTATTATTGTATTTTTGAACATATCTTCTATAACCACCCCATTTTTCCGCAAATTTTTGCTTTGAGTTTCCTCTGGGTTTACTAGTCAATTGAGCCGTCTCCACCAATTCCTGTAATCTACACAATTTTGTGATGTCTGCTACTTTTGTTATCTTGCCTCATGTCTTGCCTTGGTAATGGACTGGATGAGAGTCAATAAACTGAAGCTCAATCCAGATAAGACAGAGGCACTGTTAGTGGGTGGCTCCCTAGACCCGGATGGCTGGGAGATTACACTCCCTTTGAAGGAGCAGGTTCATAGCTTGGGGGGAGGATTTTGCATCCTCTACTGTCACTTGAGGCCAAGGTGGCCTCAGTGGTGTGGAGTGCCTTCTGCCATTTTGGCTGGTGGCTCATCTTCCCCTATCTGGACAGGGGTAGCCTGACTTCTGTGGCCTATGCTCTGGTAAGACCTCTGAATATGGCTCAGAAACTTCAGCTGGTGCAAAATTCAATGGCCAGATTGCTCACCAGAGCAAGACGATTTGAGCATTTAACACCAATCCTGGCACAACTGGACTGGCTGCTGATTAGGTTCTGGGTCCAATTCAAAGTGCTGGTGTTGACCTATAAAGCCTTGCACGGCTCAAGACCTCAATGCCTTAAGGATCACCTTTCCCCTTATGAACCGACCTGGACCCTGCGCTTGTTTTCTGACGCCCTTCTCTATGTTTTCCTTCCCAGAGAGGTTTGGAGGGTGGCAACAAGAGAACGGCCCTTTTCTATGGTGGCTCCCCAGTTATGGAATGCTCTCCCCAGAGAGGCTTGCCTGGCACCATCATTACATGTCTTTTGGCACCAGGCAAAAACATTCCTCCGAATAACTACCAAAGGAACTTTCTGCTTCGAATCTGTTGCTTCCTCTTTGCAGACAGTAGATTCACACACACACACACACATATGGTTTTAAATATTTATGTAAGATACAGAATGAATGGCACATACTTCTGAATAAATAAAGATTGCTCAGAGTCTTTTAAATCCATACTTGATGTAGTATTGTAATAATTTTCTTTCCACCATGGTCTTAGGAATCAACTCCCACCAGCCTCAGCCACCTTGGCCATGGTTGAAGCATTCTAGGGGAGGGACACAAATTCCCCACCCATGATCAAAGGGATTGTTTTGCTTCGTAGTCACTAGAGGCTAGACACAGAAATATTGAGAATTCATGCTCTGCTAAACATATCTGCTAAACATTTTTATGGGATTCTTAAATTGGTGGTTTGATTTGACTTCTCCCTCCTTTCTCTTTTCTGCACTTGCTATATAGGCATAGAAGCTCCACTTGATTTATCTTGCTGTGAGTTCATTATGCCTAGTTTAGAGGCCATGAGCATATTTTTACATGCAGGTCTCACTATCCAAACACTATGTGTTCTCAGGAAATCATTTGTTAGGCAAACATTTACATAACGAGTCTGCAATTTCTGTGGATTCCTATGGGGAAATTTCTAATGCGTACCTAACCACAGAATGTTGACCTCGAAAGGATGAAAAAACCAGGGAAAACCATCTGAAACCTTGCAAAAGCTAAACAAAGAAGGAAAAAATGCTCTCTTATTTGTTGAATCTCTCCCACCCCCAGGGTTTCTGACAAAGTGTCTGCTGAGAACCAGCAAAACACAAAGAAGTAAGGCTTGTTTACTGTGCTTATTTATTTATAGTACTACATGCTAAACGGTACATGTTTGGAAATCTGAATTTGTTGTCTGTATTTTTGGGTGCTAACTCCTCATGTTTGGATAAGTGAATTTTTGTATGACAAATGTTTGGATAGCAGGACTTGTATGTATCACGTGTCAAAATACTTAAAGTAAAATAGGACCTAATTTGGGAATGGCTGGTATCTTCTTCCTTTTTATGTCAAAGGCATTCCTCAGCAGAAATAAGACGACACTTTGTGCAGCAGGCCAACCATGGACAGTTGTCTCAGCGAAGTATCAGCAACCCTGGTTTCTCTTCCCTTCAGCTAGTAAGTATTGAGCTTGTGGTGTATTTCTGTGCTCTTTATATGACGTTAGCTCCAGTTAACACAAGGAACATAGCCTTTGAGTGTGTGGGATGGGCTATAGGAGGGAATTTGGAATGGAAAAACTGGGCAGGGAAGAGGTTATGCACACAGCCTTCTGCCACTTCTTAGCTCTCCATCTCCCTTTTCCTATAAAACAATGCTGTTAGTATGTTTGCATTTAACATACATTATTACATAAATAGGACAGCCCACTCTTCAGAGATGTTGTTTGACCATTGTAAGTGCATCTACCTGACAATGATTTAAAATCAGACCAATAATGTTTAGGATGTTAAAGTATCCTGATGAAATGCATAATTTTATTGGTGGTCCCCTTATTTTAAGCAATTGAGAATGAATACCATGCTTAACAAGGGAAAATATACCGTCCCTTATGTAATTATTTCCTGGTGGTGCACAAGAATGAAAGCAAAATATAGAAAATATACAATAAAATTAAAAACAATACAAATTAAAAATAGAGCAGTATAACATTATCAGTAGCTAAAATGTTTAAAATTGTATGTGGAATACCTGAGGTGGCATTTTCAAACTTGCAGCATGATTTGTTCTGTGGAGCTGTATACAGGAGGTGTAGGAAACTCCTGGCTTGCATGCCATTTTCACCTGCAAATTTGAGCCAAAGGGGGCTTTGCACATACTGCCAATTGGCAGTGCCTACGAAGCTCCTTGTTCAGGGCTTCCAAGAGCCCAATGAATAGGTGTTTGGGAAGGTGTTTGGGAAGTGCTACAGAAAGTGCTACACTCTGACAGGTGCCAACCATCTGACATCATTCTGACACCAGATGATTGATTCACTGGTGGATGGTTCTGCCCATGAGTCAACATTGGCCTGGGGCAGGGGGATGGAGATAAAGTTTTTGCAAAACATAACTTCTTATGATTTCTCAAAGTGGTTTACAACAATCTAGAATAAAACATGACTGAATAAAGTAAAATATAAAGTATACATTCAAATCACCATAATTAACAGGAAACTAAAATGTTATCTTAAATATTTCAAAATAAAACATTACAAAGGAAGACAACTACAGACTGCATATTTAATGCAGCAAAATTAACAATAAATAATAAACAAATAAATACTGTGTGGCCGGATATTGCTTTTGTTTGTTACTATGGTATATATTTTTGTGTTTTTATATTGCAAAACATACTGATCCTGGGATGAATGGAGGTATAGACATTTAATAAATAAAAAGAAATAATAAAAATTATCCTACCTCCACTTTAGAGTTATACAGTCCTAAGGTTCTACAGAGTATTACTTTTTCTAGACTGTCCCCATGATGTTTTGAAATAACATGGAATCTTTCAGAATAGCTGCCTATTATAAACTAAACATGACAACCCCTATTATTCAGATATAATTATTCCTTGAAACAGAAAGGAATCTGTTTAAATGTAAAGGGTATTTTGTCATTGCATAGTTTTTGCTGAATACGAGATCTTCAGACTTTTAAAACTTTTAAAACTTTTCTTAAGCTACAGCTTTGGAACACTATAATAATTGTACGCTTCCTGTCTGTCAAAGCTAACCACCATCATTTTACTCACTTCCTCAATCTGAGAAGTTGTGGTGTTTAACTTGTTCTTTGTGGGTTATTCGTTGGGAGGGTGTGTGTGTCTATCTTTTGCTTTCAAATGCTTCTGCTAAGAAGCTTGCTAAAACTGTTTGTTTCCTGTATCCGCCATTTTGATTGCTGCTGACTGTACCGTACAGAAAAGGTATGTACCCAATTTGTGTGATCCTTACTTTGCTTTTCACTGGATAAACCATGTTTCTTAAATAGGTTCAGTTCTTCAGCAGCTGCACTGAACTTCTTTTTTTGACAGATTTTCTTTTATAATGAATACTCTTTCAACCCTTTTCTCATATTTTTTATTCTTGCCTCAGAAGTTTGCAAAACTTTCTCTCTGGAAGTGACAAGCACACAATTTTTTAGAGCAGCAAATTATGCACAATTTACATGGATGGAAAGCAAAAACACATGGCACAGCCTGTGTTTATCCACAAGTACATTTAGATTTTGTTTATTAATTTTAAAACTCTTTGCAGCCTAATGTGTGCCTGATATAAATTCCAGAGGGGCCAAAAGTGGATCCAGTATACAAAATCTGACCCTAGAGTATATTTGTTAGTCTTTAACCTCATGGCGTCATAAGGTATCATAGTACATGGTTCTTCTCAAGGAAAATGGGAGTATTCAGTTATGAACATGTAAGTGCCATTGACTTAAAGAGGATTTAAGCTTGGAGAACAAAGCAATGGATTGCGAAGCAAAAGACTTCTCAGATGGCTTCCTTTGATTATACCAAAACAGTTAAAAGATACATCTAACGTAAACCTTGTGTCCTTGAAAGAAATCATTTGACTGTGAAAAATGTTATATGGTGAAATAATATTTTTGGCTACTGTCCAGTAAATGAATGGGATTTAAGCACCCTAACACATTGTAAGTTTGTAGTCTCAAGAGTTAACTTATCTAAAGCTGCTTAAGAACCTCAAGTGGCATTGTACTTCTCCACAAGAAGGGTTTGGCAAGAGACAGAATAAAAATGCTTTTTTTCTGTACACTATTTCTCTTGGTCACATCTCTTGAAGTATCTTTAAAAAAAAAGAACTCACTGAAATGTAAATGCACTTTACTTTTCATTTTATACTAGCAGTTAAGCAAAACTTCAGTGAGATTGAGAAAAAGAAAACAAGGACTTGAAAAAACACACCTTAATTATACTTATCAAAATATTCAACCCAATAAGTTATTGACAGGACTGTTTAAAAAACTGGTGAGGTGAGCAAGGATGTAGAGAAGGGCTCACTTTTTAATACTATCTCAGGATAGAGAATGAGTTTCCAGTAGCAGGATAGAAAACTGATGCTAATTTCTAGGGTTTAATTTGAACCCAGGCTCACCAGGACTAACTGTGCAAGCCTAACAATGTCTATTCAGAAGAAAGTCTTATTGAATTCAGTGGGGCTTCCTCCCAGGTACGTGGGGATTGCAGCCATGGTGCTTAAACCAGTTTCCGTATGAAGGCAATTTTGAAGAACATATGAAGTCATGAAAGTTCCTATGGGCAGAATGCTTGTCCCTCTTCATTAACTATAAACGCTTGTTCACACATCCTTGGATGTTTTTAGTCACTACCTTTTCTTGGCTAGATTGCACAGTGATATCTAACCCATCAAATAATGTTGCCCTTTGCAGTCTCCCACCATTGGGAGCTATGTGAAAAGTAATGTTTTTAGAAACAACTTGCTTTTCTTCTGACTTACAGTTAAGAATATAGTGGTACCTTGGGTTACAAACTTAATTCGTTCTGGAGGTCTGTTCTTAACCCGAAACTGTGCTTAATCTGAGGTGCGCTTTCGCTAATGGGGCCTCCCGATGCCGTCGCACCACCGGTGCACGATTTCCGTTCTCATCCTGGGGTAAAGTTCGCAACCTGGAGCAACTACTTCCAGTTTAGCAGAGTTTGTAACCCGAAGCGTTTGTAACCCGAGATACCACTGTAGCTCCTTCAATCATAGACCTTTTACCCTCAAAATGTCACCCACTCACTTTTCATGACACCTCCAGATGACATTGCTAAATTACTGCATTCAATATTTTATGTGTTATCCTACTTTTTCAGACTTAACTTTGGGTGGGCTTTTGCTTGTTTTTTTTATAAACACAGTTGCTGTGTCATATTGCCTACTTATTGTGGAGAGGCTTTTGAGGATTTTAAGGGCTTCTGTTTCTTTAATCAAAAGCTTCCTGTTTGAAAAGTTTCACTGCTTCCTGCTAATTGCTGGGGGGTTAATATTAATTCCCTTGTAATTATCCAGCATCTGGGGATACTGTTATATTGAAGTAGTGCTGTTTTTCCATAAAAAGAAAGAAAAGGAAAAATGGTTGAAAGGAAGCAAATAATTAAAGCCAGTGCTTTTTTCCTGGGGGGATGCAGGGATACGTATACTCCTAAACATTTTGTGAATCTAAGCTTCGCCTCATTGAGGGGCAGTATTTCAATATGAGTAGGATAATGAGAGTACCCCTAAACATTTTTTAAGAAAAAAAGCACTGATTAACTTGGAGGCACCATTAATTTAATTGGGTTTACCCTAAGTAAAACTTAACTGACTATGATCCATAGTCATTGGCTGTACTTAGAACATTCCTATATAAAAAAATTATGAGCCATTTGTTTCTGTTTTGTAACATCTAGCCTCAGTTCTATGATGCTGTAGAACCAGTGGATTTTGAAGGTTTCCTAACAATGCAGCTGAATAACTTGGATTTGGAACTCCTGCAAGAACTTGGTAACTTTCCTGAAGATGATTTGGAGGTAGTCTTTACTCCAAAGGAGCACAGGACCTTGCAGCCATCATTGCCAGAAGAAGGGTATGGAAGCAGGGATTACTTTTTTTAAAATTATTTTTATTCAATTTCCAATATAAAATTTAAACATACATTTTCAATATTATCACAAATACAAATTTTGACTTCCTTCGACTCATCCACAAATCTTCCGTTATCAAATCTTCTATCCGCAATTCTAAATTTAACATTGCCTTTTGTTTTAAATAAACTTACTCCCTTGTTCCCTTTTTTACAGTGTTTCTAATATTATTTCTTCACAAAGCTTCCTGTAAACCCACAAACGTTGTTTGCTCATCACATATGCTTTTCATATAATCCACAAATTTACTCCAGTCCTTGACTGGAAACAGGGATTACTTTTTAAAGAAACTCCCAACAGGTTTGCAGCCCACCAGAGAGATAGTACACTTTCCGAGCTAAGAAGCATCTCCCCTTAACCATCAGATGATATGTAGAAGTGGGCTGTGAGTACTCAGTGGCTTAGGGAATAGACTATTATTATTATTCTTGTTTGGGGCTTCACCTGGTATTGAAAATATGTTCCAGGGAAACATCTGGAGTGTCAGGCCTGGTCGTTGTCCTCTTCAGATCACCACACAAACGCTTCTTGTTCTTTTATAACTTTTTATTGCATATTAACAAAACAATCTTATAAACGGTTCTTAACTTTAACTATTCTTCCTCAGAGTCACTTCTTTCAGATCCCTTCTGAGCTCTGCTTCTCCGTGACCAGCCACCCTCAAAATGGCGAAGGCGCCCTTCCCTTCGCTTTCCCGCTCTTTTTCCTACCCTCCTGGCTAGAGCTGGCCTGTATCTCCCCTCCTGAACCCTGGCCTTTCCTGGGAACAGCCGGTCCCTCCCTCTTGTTCCTCTTGCTCCCTTCTATTAGATTCACTGCTCTCTTCCCCCCCTTGGGGAATGCTTTCTCCCTCTGAGAAACTGGAAACTTCTAACTCTTCCCTGACATCACCCCCTCCCCTAAGCCCCCCTTCTTCCTCCTCCTCGCTCTCCTCTGTTTCTGAAGGACCGAACCCTATGAACTCTTCTTCCTCGCTATCTGTCTCTTCAAAAATTTCTTGAAGATGCCAGTTATGGGGTTTTGGCTTGTGGGGATATTGTGTTGTTCCTCTTGCTCTCTTCTATTAGCTTCACTGCTCTCCCTCCCCCCTTGGGGAATGCTTTCTCCCTCTGATAAACTGGAAACTTCTAACTCTTCTCTCACATGGAGAAGAAAGGCATGTATTAAATTCTGTGGGCACATTACTGTATTTTTCAATGTATAACACGCCCCCGTGTATAACATGCCCCCTATTTTAAAGGTAAAGGTAAAGGTACCCCTGCCCGTACGGGCCAGTCTTGACAGACTCTGGGGTTGTGCGCCCATCTCACTCAAGAGGCCAGGGGCCAGCGCTGTCCGGAGACACTTCCGGGTCACGTGGCCAGCGTGACATCGCTGCTCTGGCGAGCCAGAGCTGCACACGGAAACGCCGTTTACCTTCCCGCTAGTAAGCAGTCCCTATTTATCTACTTGCACCCGGGGGTGCTTTCGAACTGCTAGGTTGGCAGGCGCTGGGACCGAGCAACGGGAGCGCACCCCGCCGCAGGGATTCGAACCGCCGACCTTTCGATCGGCAAGTCCTAGGCGCTGAGGCTTTAACCCACAGCGCCACCTGCGTCCCACGCCCCCTATTTTGGGGGACTCCAAATTGAGAAAATGGCCCAGAGTTGTTGAGCCGCCAGTTGCACGCCCTATTGCTGCAGCAACAGCCAATCAACCCCAGCTCTTGTCACAGCCACCAATAACACGCCAAATAGCCGCTGACAATCTCTGATTTGCAGCAGCTACCAATCCCATGTCCTCCCTATGCACTATCCATGTATAAGACAACCTCAATTTTAAAACATAATTTTTAAAGAAAAAAACATTGTTTTATACATGAAAAAGTATGGTAATCGCCACAATGAAGCATTTTGTTCCTTCAAGGAAGGCTTTCTGTTCAATGCCGTGTTTCCATAGAGAACCAGCATGGACTGAGTTAAGTGATAGATAGTGGAGGATGGTGGTTTTCAATCAGTGTGCCGTGGCAGCCTGAGGTGCTTTGAATGATGGCCAGGGGTGCTGCGGACAACACAGCCTCTGCCCTTCTTTCCTTCTCTCCCTCCTCGGATGCCCTCGCGCATCCTCCAAAGCTGTTCATTGCAGCAGCCCTGGCTACAAGTTCCCCAGGTGAAAGGTGCCTCAGGGGCTGGTCAGGCAGTGCTGGGTGCCAGGAGCTGAGGTGGCTCAGAGTAAGTAAGTAAGCAAGCAAGCAAGCAAGCAAGCAGGGGAGGGAGCCCAGCCAGCCAGTCCGCCAGCCCTTGCTGTTGGGAGTCTGGGCAGGTGGGCAAGCACTGCATTGGCCTTTCTTGTGCTTGCTGTATGCAAGGCCTGCCTGGGAGCTGAGTGCCTGGTGCTGACAGGGAGCCTTTCCCGCACGCAGGCCCAGCACCAGCAGCACCTGCTGCTGCCACTGCCGCCTCCCAAGGTGAGTAAGGTGCTGGCCTCACATTTATCTTTGGCCGGTCTCTGTTGGGCCACTAAGGCTGGGGAGATCCCCTTGGCAGTTCCCTCTCCCTGTCTCTGTTACGGTGGAATTTCAGTTTTCGAACTTAATTCATTCCGGAAGAACGTTCTAGTTCTGAAATGTTCAAAAACTCAACACAGAAGCCTCAAAACAATGTTGTTGTTGTTGTTGTTTAGTCGTTTAGTCGTGTCCGACTCTTCGTGACCCCATGGACCAGAGCACGCCAGGCACTTCTGTCTTCCACTGCCTCCCGCAGTTTGGTCAGACTCATGTTTGTAGCTTCGAAGACACTATCCAACCAGCTTGTCCTCTGTCGTCCCCTTCTCCTTGTGCCCTCCATCTTTCCCAACATCAGGGTCTTTTCCAGGGAGTCTTCTCTTCTCATGAGGTGGCCAAAGTATTGGAGCCTCAGCTTCACGATCTGTCCTTCCAGTGAGCACTCAGGGCTGATTTCCTTAAGAATGGATCGGTTTGTTCTTCTTGCAGTCCATGGGACTCTCAAGAGTCTCCTCCAGCACCATAATTTCAAAGGAATCAATTCTTCGGTGATCTGCCTTCTTTATGGTCCAGCTCTCACTTCCATACATCACTACTGGGAAAACCATAGCTTTTACTATACGGACCTTTGTTGGCAAGGTGATGTCTCTACTTTTTAAGATGCTGTCTAGGTTTGTCATTGCTTTCCTCCCAAGAAGCAGGCGTCTCTTAATTTCGTGGCTGCTGTCACCATCTGCAGTGATCATGGAGCCTAAGAAAGTACAATCTCTCACTGCCTCCATTTCTTCTCCTTCTATTTGCCAGGAGGTGATGGGACCAGTGGCCATGATCTTCGTTTTTTTGATGTTGAGTTTCAGACCATATTTTGCACTCTCCTCTTTCACCCTCATTAAAAGGTTCTTTAATTCCTCCTCACTTTCTGCCATCAATGTTGTGTCATCTGCATTTCTGAGGTTGTTGATATTTCTTCCGGCAATCTTAATTCCGGCTTCGGATTCATCCAGCCCAGCCTTTCGCATGATGAATTCTGCATATAAGTTAAATAAGCAGGGAGACAATATACAGCCTTGTCGTACTCCTTTCCCAATTTGGAACCAATCAGTTGTTCCATATCCAGTTCTAACTGTAGCTTCTTGTCCCACATAGAGATTTCTCAAAACAGTAGGGAAACTCAAAACGGAAGCTGCCTTGGAAGTTTGACTTCCAAGGCACGTTTGAAAACAGAAGCATTTACTTCCAGGTTTACAGTGTTCGGATTCCAAAATGTTTGTGAACAGAGACATTCGAAAACCAAGGTTCCACTGTGAACGCTAGATGTTGTACCTCTCATTCTACCCACTCCTCCTTCAGAATTAGTCGCTATAAAAGAAATGATTTAGATTATTACACTGATCCCAGCCCAACTGCATTGGCTGCCAATTAGTTTCTGGGTCCAGCTCAAAGTGCTGGTTTTGAAATATAAACCCACAGCTCAGGGCTGCCTCTCTCCATGTGAACCTACCCAGACCCTGCAATCATCATGTGAGGCCCTATTTTGTGTGCCTCCTCCACGAGAGGCTTGGCTGGTGTTATGTACTGAATTGAATAGGATCCAAACTGCAGCAGTCTGATTGGTCCTAGAACAATAGGATCCAAAAGGCAGCAGTCTGATTGGTCCTAGAACAATAGGATTCAGAATGCAGCAGTCTGATTGGTCCTAGAACAATGCAGCAGTATGATTGGTTGGCAGGAACCACCCAATCATGCTCCAGATAGAAGTGAATCCACAACCTGATTGGCTTACAGTAGAATTCTAGAATTAGCCAATCATGTGCAGCCCATTGTGTAAATAATGTATATAAAGCAGATACTTTGAGGGGACTTTCATTCATTCCTCCTCACCACTATGAGCTGAATAAAGAGCATGAAATCACCTTGCGACTCTGAGTATATTTCAGCTGGTGACAACACCAGAAAGGGCCTTTTCTGCAGTGGTTCCCCATTTGTGGAATGCGCTTTCCAGGAAGGTTTACTATACGCCTCCATTACATACCTTTACGCGCAAGGTGAAAATGTTCCTCTTTAACCAGGCCTTTGGCTGACTGACATCAAATGTGTTGGGGGGTTATTGTTTTGGGGTTTTTTATTATGTATTTTGTGTCTTTATCTTGTATTTTTATGCTGTGAACCTCCCTGAGATCTGTGGCTGAAGGACAGTTTCCAAATCTAAATAAATAAATAAATTTTAAAAAATTAGGACAGGACACCTTCTCCTAGAGTGCCACTGCCCTAATCTAAAAACATTTGCTTAGAGTTACTAATTAAATCTTCCAAAAAATTTATGTGGGGAGGAACCTAGTCACAGCTCACATATTACATAACGTATAGGCACTTGAAGTGCCACAGTCAGCACATAAAAAAATCCCTTCTGGATCGACCAAAAGTCCATATTCTCTCACAGGGACCCCCCAGAAGCCCAAGGGGAGTCCACAGGCACGACATGAGTGCAGCAGCACTCTTCCCACTTCTGAGTCCCAGCAACTGGTATCCAGAGGAATATTGCCTCTGACAGCATTTTAAAATTGTTAATAGTCACTGAGAGGGTGGGTTTTCATCAGACCCCAGTGACGATCCCAGCCCCACTTCCCCACTAGTACACACACAGTGGCTGTTCGTCTTCAAAGGCATTATTCCAGTGGAGGGAAAGGAAAGGTTCTCCCCTTCCTGTACAACATGGGTCAAACTCCATTGAAAGTCAGGACACAAACCTGACAGCAGTTAGGAATTTACAAGGCCCAACTAAGTCATGACAGGGGATGTATTTAGCATCATGTCTGGCCCTCAGTCAAGGGCAACTTTCAGTGAGGGAGCCAGGCCCCCTGAAGGTTCTGTGGCGGCTATGCATGCACGCTGTGGGGCATGCTCGCATCACATGCGGAAGATGGGTGATGCCTGCAGGACACATCAGCATGCCCTGCAGTGTGTGCACCCACTGTTTGACCCCGGCCCCCTCAGTTGTGGAGGCAAGGCAGTGCATGTGCCCTCAGTTTAGACCATTGAATTACTGGCTTATAAAACATGTAAAAAGTGAAGTATAAATACAAAGCTATCTGTGAAATCATATTGATCAAACATGTCTCTCAGTTAGGACAGGTTTGTTTTAAAAATTAGATATAAGTTTCATTAGTCTTAAGAAAGCATAATATGTATATATAAACCCACAGCCCCACCTGCCACCCGCGTCCCATATATATATATATATATATATATGGGACGTGGGTGGCACTGTGGGTTAAACCACAGAGCCTAGGACTTACCGATCAGAAGGTCAGCGGTTCGAATCCCCGTGACGGGGTGAGCTCCCGTCGCTCGGTGCCTGCTCCTGCCAACCTAGCAGTTCGAAAGCACATCAAAGTGCAAGTAGATAAATAGGTACCGCTCCAGTGGGAAGGTAAACGGCATTTCCGTGTGCTACTCTGGTTCGCCAGAAGCGGCTTAGACATGCTGGCCACATGACCCGGAAGCTGTACGCCGGCTCCCTCCACCAATAAAGTGAGATGAGTGCTGCGACCCCAGAGTCGGTCACGACTGGACCTAATGGTCAGGGGTCCCTTTACCTTTACCTTACATAGGATTTGCTTTTTGTTTTTTTTAAGAATATTGTCAGGGATGCAGCGGGAGCGCAGGGAGGGGAGGAGATGGAGAGCGAGGGGGAGCAATCCGAGGGCAGCGTAGGAGAAGATGACAGTAGCCCGAGAGATTCCATGAGCCTCTCCAGCGAATCAGAAGATTCACAGAAGGGGGCGCCGGTGGCCAGGGCGAGGGGGGCCCCAAGGGGGACACCCCAGAAGCAAGGGGCCAGCGGGGACTCCCAGAGCAGCAGTTGGAAATCAGGACCAGCTTCCCCACCAGAGCGCAGTGGGGGGGAGGAGTCCCAAGTATTGGGGCCAGCGTATTCACCACCAGCGAGAGAAGAGGAGTCAGGATTGACCACGCCTCCATCGGAGAGCGGGGGAACGGTCAAGAGGAAGGTTGCCGGCTGGGCGCGCGCACCAAGTTCAAATGTACAGGCGAGCGGCACAGCAGGTAGCCCGGATAGGGAACCAGGTCCTAAAGCCCGCCGGAAGGAGGGGCAAGAATCGGGGGGGTCAGCGTCAGAAGAGTCCAGAAAGGATGAAACCCCAGCGGGCAGGAGGGCCCAGAGGAGGAAGGAGCTAAGGAAGAGGTGGAGCAAGACTAGAGTCTTAAACTGGTGTGGAAGGGGAGGAGATTCAGACGGAGCTTCGCCGGTCTAGGGTTTAAGACGTATTGCTGCGCGCTGCGGCTTTGAAATGGAAACTGAACTTCAATAAAGACTTTAGTACATAACGACAGCCTGGCGTTGGTCCTCTGTGAGCTGGGACCTAGGGGCAGCTCTGACAAATATTTATTAAAGTTTTCAAGAAATTATATAACATAGAAACAAAAAGAGAAAAAAAGAAAAAGAAAACAAAGATAACAATAAAATAAACATACATACAAAACAAATAACAAGTATAATTTCGATCCCTTATAGTCATATAACTTACTTTCCCGACCTCCTCATACCTCCCCTCTCTGTATTCCAATCTCTAATCAAGCCGATTCAGCAAATCCTTCCCCTAATTTCTGTTTAATTTTTAATCTTTCTTTTCTTGATTACATAATCATTACAGCTAGAAACCCCTTAATTTCTAAATCAACATCGTTCTAACATTCAATAATCTTACAATGTTTCTTAAGATAGTCCTTAAATTTCTTCCAATCTTCTTCCGCCGTCTCTTTTCCCTGGTCTCGGATTCTGCCGGTCATTTCTGCCAGTCCCATATAGTCTATAACCTTCATCTGCCATTCTTCCATGGTGGGTAATTCTTGTGTCTTCCAATACTTTGCGATAAGTGTTCTTGCTGCTGTTGTAGCATACATAAAAAATGTTCTATCCTTCTTTAACACCGATTGGCCTAACATACCCAGGAGAAAGGCCTCTGGTTTCTTCAAAAAGGTATATTTAAGTACCTTCTTATTTCATTATAAATCATTTCCCAGAAGACCTTAATCCTTGGGCATGTCCACCAAAGGTGAAAGAATGTACCTTCGTTCTCTTTACATTTCCAACACTTATTATCAGACAAGTGGTAAATTTTTGCAATCTTGACTGGGGTCATGTACCACCTGTAAATCATTTTCATAATATTTTCTTTTAGGGCATTACATGCCGTAAATTTAATACCGGTGGTCCACAACCGTTCCCAGTCCTCAAACATAATGTTATGACCAATATCTTGCGCCCACTTGATCATAGCTGATTTAACTGTTTCATCCTGTGTATTCCATTCCAACAGCAGGTTATACATTTTTGACAAATTCTTAGTTTTGGGTTCTAACAGTTCTGTTTCCAATTTTGATTTTTCCACCTGGAAACCTATTTTCCTGTCTAACTTGTAAGTCTCCACTATTTGATAGTAATGAAGCCAGTCTCACACTTTGTCTTTCAATTTCTCATAACTCTGCAATTTCAATTTATCCCCTTCTTGTTCCAAAATCTCCCAGTATTTCGGCCATTTAGATTCCATATTAAGTTTTTTAACGGCCTTTGGCTCCATAGGGGACAACCACCTTGGAGTTTTGTTTTCCAACAAATCCTTATACTTGGTCCAGACATTGTACAATGCTTTCCTGACAATATGGTTTTTAAAAGCTTTATGAGCTTTAACCTTGTCGTACCACAAGTATGCATGCCACCCGAAAGTACCTTACATAGGATTTGGTTGCAATAACCCTATAAATAATTCCATGTCTGGCATGAGAAACTGTGCTAGTAGCTAAGTGCAGAGATAAAAGTACAAACCATCTTTGATGCAAGTATATTTTTAAATACCTGACAGTGAAACTTCAATGATAGCATCTCATATGCAACAATTTGCCCTTGTAAAAAGATTGGTCAGCAGACTCCAGTGTAGTTCAGCTATTCAAAAACAGGTATGGCTGGACAGAGATAGAGACTTTACATTGCAGAGATCACAGGTATCTTGCAGGGAGCCAGTCTATGGTATTACTGCAGCTTTCCTATTAAATTCGAATTCTCCCACAATAACAACACCTTCCAGATCAGTACAGTGATACCTCTGGTTACAAACTTAATTCGTTCCGGAGGTCCGTTCTTGACCTGAAACTGTTCTTAACCTGAAGCACCACTTTAGCTAATGGGGCCTCCCACTGCTGCCGCGCCGCCGGAGCACGATTTCTGTTCTCATCCCGAGGTACTACTTCTGGGTTAGCGGAGTCTGTAACCCTAGGTGTTTGTAACCCGAGGTACCACTGTATTCTAAAGGGGCTATAAATCTTCTGAAATATTTGAATCTGAGAGTTTCCATACTTTATGACAGATCAAGCCTGGTACACTCAAGCCTGTATCAACAGAGGATACAGATGGAAGCTGGAGTGCGATCCATTTCAGATACTGTAGGAACTATCACTGTTCACTATTGACTTAGGAAACCAATGAAAACATTTTGAAATGCACTTTGAGTTAGAATTTGATGCTGTGCTGACACCTTGTGGTCCTCTTCTGCTATTATATTGACACATGAAAGCATCTGCCACACATGAGCCACTCACTTCATTTGAGTTCTGTATTAATATAGCTGCTCCCTCCTCTATCCACTAATCACTATATTCTCTTTTCACTATATCGTGGGTGGGACAGAGTGAGAATGTAATTTTAACCTACCTGTGCTTTGGAGGGAAGTTTAGAAGAAGTTATGGATAAAGCTGACTGGCACTGCATTTTGACATTTGCTGAGTTACCCATTACTGAAACATCAGGAATGGGCAACTCAGCAAATTAAGTATTTAGCAGGTGCAGCGTTACGCCCTGGCCAAATATAAGAGTGAACAGATAAAGATGTCTAACGCTGAGTCTCTTTGTTGGTCTGTCTTGTTCCGTTTAGTACTGCCTACTTTCCAGATGTTGCTGCATCTGTAGCTCCTGTCCTCCCTGACAACTGGCCATGTTGGTTAGGGACTGCTGGAAGTTGGAGTGTGAGAGCACCTAGAGGACACCAGGCTGGGGAAGGTTGCACTGCCTGATCCTTTAAAACCTAAAGAGCCTGCAGAATCAGGCCAATGGTCCATCTAGTTCAGCAGTCAGCCAGATGCCTATGGGAAACCCACAAGCAGGACATGAGCACAAGAGCCCCCTTCGCTCCTGTGGTTTCCAGCAACTGGGATTCCCAAGGAGACAGCCTCTGAACAGGGAGGCAGAGCATAGTCACCATGGCTAGTAGCCACAGATAGCAAAGACCCTAGCATCACTTAACAATTCCTCCTTCCAGGCTTGAGATAAATGAATGTTTATCTCATTTGAGGGACGCAGGTGGTGCTGTGGTATAAACCAGTTAGCCTCTTGGGCTAGCAGATCGTAAGGTCAACAGTTCGAATCCACGCAACCAGCTCCTGCCAACCTAGCAGTCTGAAAGCACCCCAACAAAAGTAGATAAATAGGTATCACTGTGGCAGGAAGGTAAACAGTGTTTCCATGTGCTCTGGCTTCCTTCACAGTGTCCTGTGTGCCAGAAGTGGTTTAGTTATGCTGGTCACGTGACCCAGAAAATCTGTCTGCAGACAAACGGCGGCTTCCTCAACCTGAAAGTGGAGATGAGCGCCACATCCCATAGTCGAATTCATCTAGACCTAACCGTCTAGGGGTCCTTTATCTTTTTTACTTTTATCTCATTTGAGCCAGAATGCATTCTCCCTCCACTCCAATTCTTCCACTCCAAGAAGACCAATCATTTAGTCTCCTGCTGCTCCTCACTTCACTGGCTGGAGATTGCATGGATTATTTTTTGGAGTTTAAACAATATACTCCTTTAAAAAAAATGATATTTTTATTTGTGTGGTTTATTATTTGGCTTTGTATGGTTTGTTCCTTTTTAGCTATAATTCAGGGGTGGGGAACCCTTTTAAACCCAAGGACCACATCCTCTTCTGGACCATGTTTGAGTGGGGACAGTTGCCAATGGGGGATGGGGCCAGAACAAGAAGCGGGCAAAGGAACAAATGTAAATTTTACATTTGTAATGGTAGGAAATTTCTACACACACTCGCACGTTCCTCAGTATCTCCTTTGCAGACAAGCTAGGGGCATACTCAAAGTTTAAAGATGCATTTTGGCCAGGACAAAACACTTGGAGAGTAAATTAGGGCTGTTGAGGGATGTGACTTGGGGAAAGTTCTGAAGGCTAGATAAAGAAATTTAGCAGGTTGTGTTTGGCCCCCGAGTCTGGAGTTCCCCATTCATATTCCTAAAAAATAAGTTGTGCATTGTAATTAGCTATGCATATTAATATTCTTGTACCCTCTCCAGGGCTGAGTTGGATCCGCATGTCCGGGATTGTATTCAGACCTATATTCGTGACTGGCTGATTGTGAATCGAAAGTAAGTGCCACATTTGCAGCAGAGTGTCAAAACCATGATTTTAAATATTTTTTCTTCCCAGAGGAATATTAACATCTTTTGTTTTGACTAGTCCCTTAACTTGTCAAGATGTAGGATTAGTCTCTCACAAGATATTCTCACTGGCTCAGTCTAGAAAGGCCTGGCAACTAGAAGGAGGAAGGACCATAGCTCAGTGGTAGAGCATTTGCTTTGTAGGCAGAAGGTCCCAGGATCGATCCCCAGCATCTTCAGGCAGGGCTGGGGAAAAAACTCTTGCCTGAAAACCTGGAGAGCAGCTGCCAGTCCGAGTAGGTAGTGCTGAACAAAGATGAACCATTAGTCTGACTCAGTATAGGGCAACTTCCAATGGTTCCAACTTGATGGTTATTTGCTTATCCTGGTATACTGTAGATTCCGGCAGTTGCAGTTGCCAATTTGGTGGTTCGTTTTCTAAGTCCAGTTGCCTAATACGCTGGGCAGCTCCGTGCCGGGAGAAAGCCACCCAGCCCGAAGCGGAGCCCACCACCTGCTGCTGCTTCGGCTGCTGCTTTGGCAGCTTCCGAAGCAGCAGTGGGTGGGCTCCGTGCCGGGAGAAAGCTGTACCTGGCATATAAGACGACCCCCGACTTTTTAACCTCTTTTCTGGAGTTTAAAAGTTGTCTTATACGCCAGAATCTACGGTATTGTGATGGGATAATGAGCTGCTTATGCGTAAAAGCTTGATCCCTCTGGGGTTTGGCTGGTCACCCAAACCTAGGCACTAACGGAGCCCCCAAAGCATGACTCCGTCAGTCGCTGGTAGAATCCGACAGTGGGCGTCTACGGAACTTACTCCAACATAAAAGTTGTTTGACGGACATGCGCCTCCTGGACTCTCTGCATGACAGCTTCCTGCGAGGGGTGGGGGTTGCTAAAGGGGGTCTTGTTACCTCCTCACTGTTCTCACTAGAAGTATCCCAGAGCCTCTCCCCCGATTCCCTTTCCGCTGGAACTCCTGCTCTCCCCCTACTGGTTCCTTCTTCTGCTGTAGAGTCTCTCCTATTCTCCTGGAGCCTCTCCACCACCTGTCCCTCCGATGGCAGTTCCCTGACATCCACCTCCCCCCCAGGGCCCCCTTCACCCCCCACCTCCTCTCCCACTGGCGGTGAGGGCGGAAAGCCCCGGAAGGAACTCTCCTCGTCGTCCGAGGATTCAAACACTTCTAACCACGGCGTACCGTCTCTCTCCTCGTCTTCCTCTTCTTCGTCGGAGTCGGCTTCCTCACCCACCCCTGACTCTGGGAACCCTTCAAACTCCCCTTCCTCATCGGTGGTCCCAAAGTGTTCCCTTCTAAATCGTGCCACGGGTTGCGGTTTTTTTGGGAAACGCTGATGAAATGTTTCTATTAAAACCTCGTCCTTGACTAACTCTGCTGGTACCCAAGTGTTTTCCGACTCAACTTCCCCCTCCCATTCTACCAGATATTCCACCTGATTCCCCTTCCACCTGGAATCAATGATTCCTGCCACGTTCATGTCGCGTTCTCTCTCTTCTATCACGGGGGTTTGGGTGACCTCTCTCTCACGCTCCCCCCACTCACGTCCCTCTCGGTACGGCGACAGTAATGACCTGTGAAATACTGGGTGCAATTTCATGTGACTGGGCAGTCTGAGTTTGAATGTTACTGGGTTGACCTGCTGTATGACCTCAAAGGGTCCCAATCTTTTGGGTCTCAATTTCTTACTCCCTCCCTTGAGTGGATAGCCACACCCGGTTTCCCACCCTTATAGTTTCACCTTCCCTCCTATTTCTGTCTGCTTGTTTCTTATATTCCTCCTTGGCTTTCTCTAAGTTAAGTTGAAGCTGACGGTGGATCGCTTCCATCTCTTCAAAAAAGTGTTCCGCCGCTGGCACGCTCCACCTCTCCCCTCCTTCTCCTGGAAATGCCCGGGGATGACACCCATAATTTGCCAGAAAAGGACTCATCCCTGTGGACACGTTCTCCGCGTTGTTGTAGGCAAATTCTGCCAGAGGTAACTTATCTACCCAATCATTTTCTCTGTCTTTTACATAACACCTCAGGTATTGTTGTAAAATCCCGTTTGCCCTTTCCGCTTGCCCATTTGTTTCTGGGTGCCGGGCAGTTGAGAAATTGAGTTCCACGTGCAGTAAGCTCATAAGTTTCCTCCAGAACCTGGAAGTAAACTGTTTCCCTCTGTCACTGACCACCCTCAAGGGGGCGCCATGCAACCTGAAAATATGCTCTACAAATAACTTGGCGGTTTCCTCCGCGGTGACCGCATGGGAACAGGCTATAAAATGACACATCTTAGTTAATAGATCTACCACCACCATGACAGCTGTTTTGCCCTTGGATTTTGGCAGGTCCGTCATAAAATCTATGGATACTGCCTCCCATGGCCTTTCTGGTGTGGGTAAGGGTTGTAATAGCCCCGCTGGCGCCACCCTCTCCCCTTTCGCTCGCTGGCACCTGTCGCAACCCCTGACATATTCCCGTACGTCCTCCCTCACCTTGGGCCACCAAAACTCTCTGGTAACCAACCACATGGTTTTGTGCTGTCCAAAATGCCCCGCTGTGGGGCTGTCATGCAACTGCTTGAGTACTCTGCCCCTCAGTTCCCCATCTGGTATGTACAGTGCCCCTTTGTAATACAACGCCCCGTTCTTTTCTTCAAACCCCCCTGTGTTCTCCTCTGTCCTCCTGAGTTCTCTGAATTTCTCTTGGGCGTATTCATCGTTCTCGGTACCCTCTATCAGTTCCCTCTGCCCCACCAATGCCGCCCCACACACCCAGCGGTCTTCAGGGATTACATACCTTGCCTCAGGCGCTCCCTCCCCCTCTAAGTACTCAGGTTTCCTGGAGAGAGCGTCCGCCCTCACGTTCTCGGAGCCTGGCATGTAACGAATCTCAAAGTGGAATTTGGAGAACTCCTGGGCCCATCTCACTTGTCTCTGGTTCAGCACTCGTGCTGTTCTCCACTATTCCAGATTTTTGTGGTCAGTTCGGACTTGAACCTTGTGCTGCGCCCCAATCAGCAAGTGGCGCCATCTCCGGAATGCTTCATGAATGGCGAGCAGTTCTCGGTCGTATACTGTGTAGTTCCTCTCGGATTTGTTCAACTTCCGCGAGAAGAACGCACACGGTCTCCATTCGGACGTATCTTCTCCCGGCTGGAGAAGCACGGCCCCCACCGCTCGGTCTGACGCGTCAGTCTCCACCCTCATTGGTTGTTGTAGATCTACGTGCAAAAGTTGCTCTTCCGACGCAAACGCCTGCTTTAAGTGTTCGAACGCCCGCTGCGCTTCTTCCGTCCAAACAAATTTTTTCTTGCTGCTAAGACAATCCATGATGGGCGCTGTTAAATGGGCAAAGTTTTTGATGAACTTCCTATAGAAGTTTCCGAAGCCCAGGAATCTTTGCACGTCCTTCTTGGTCTTTGGTGTTTTCCATTCCAGTACCGCTTGAACCTTGCTGGGATCCATGGCCAATCCCTTGTCAGACAACCGGTACCCCAGGAATTCCACCTCCCTGGTATGAAACTGACACTTCTCCAGTTTCACCCACAGCCGATTTTCTCGCAGTTTGCTCAGTACTTCTCTTACATCTCGCACATGCTGCTCCTCATTCTCTGAGTATACCAGGACGTCATCTAAGAACGCTACGCAGTTCTTGTAGAGCAATGGCCCCAGGACGTGATTCATGAACGATTGAAAACAGGCCGAGCCCGCCTGTAGACCGAAGGGCATAACGAGGTACTCAAAGGCCCCCAAGGGGGTGAACATAGTGGTTTTCCACTCATCCCCCTTTCTCACACGTATCAAGTTATATGCCCCTCTAAGGTCCAGCTTGGTAAAAATTTTCCCTTTTCTCACACGTGTCAGAATGTCATCAATTCTAGGCATAGGGAACGTCACTGGTTCTGACACTGCATTTAGGCCCCTGAAATCACACACAAGCCTGGGTTTACCCGTGTGTTTTTTGTCCACAAAGAACACTGGGCTGCCCCCCACCGCTCGTGACTCTCTGATGAAACCTCGCTTGAGGTTCTTGTCAATGAACTCCCTTAACTCCTGCATCTCACTGTCTGACATTGCATACAGCTTGCCCACTGGCAATTGTGCTCCTGGGAGTAAGTTAATTTGACAGTCAAAGGGTCTGTGCGGGGGCAGTTTATCTGCTTCCTTTTCGCTAAAGACGTCAATCAAGTCAGCGTATTGTGGTGGCACCTTCCCCTTGTCCATCACTTCCATCCCTGCTAGAGTGGCCCTGGCCCCTGCCTGAGCCTCTCCCTCCTTGCAGTGTTCTAGGCAATGTGCTGATCCAAAGGAAACCACTCTGATGCCAGCCTACTAGCGGATCGTGTAGTGCCAGCCAGCTCATTCCCAAAATAATAGGAGCTCCTCCCAAGGTGGCTACGTTAAACGCTATCAGTTCTGTGTGTCTTGCCACCCTCATTATCATTGGTACAGTCTGTTGGCTCACTTCTCCTCCCAACAGTTCCCTCCCATCAATCGTGGTAACCTGCAAAGGCTTACTTAATGGGATAGTCTGTATCTGGTGTTCAGCTGCAAACTCCTTACTTATGAAATTACAGGAACTACCTGAATCCAATAGCGCTTTTATCTTTAGTGGGTGTCCGTTTGCCAGTTCCAGTAACACCTCTATCACAAGCGCTGGTCTTGGGGGTTCCGGCGTGGGCACATTCACTACTCCCTGGCCTGGCTGCTGTGCCCTGATGTTGGCAACCAGGCGTTGGCTTTTACTTGCTCCTTGATTTCTTCTTCCTCCTTTCCCCCAACAGTTCCCGCCATCCCTTGCCATTCCTTCCTTTGCGGACAGACTCTGGCAAAGTGACCTGGCTGTTGGCAGAGATAACATCTCTTGGCGCTCTTTCCCTCCTTCTTCCGCCCCTCACTGGTGTTTGAAACTGCGCGCGCGCGCGCTGTTCCAAGTTCCATCGGCTCTGCTGGCGGGAAAGGCTGCTCCGGAATCTCCGGAATGCGGAAGTCCTTCCAACGTTCCCCCTTTCCTTCCCGCTTTTCCAAAGCTCTGGCTTCCTGGTGCGCTCCTATGGACAGTGCAGATTTAGTCAGATGGTCCATAGACTCCGCCCTAGGCGCCCGGGAAAGTTCATCTTTCACTGACGGAGAGAGCCCTTCTTCAAACAGCATTTGAATAGGTTCACTCGCAAGGTCCCACCCCAGTCTATGAATCAGCATGGTGAACTCAGTCCAGTACTCACGTACAGATCGGCTCCCCTGTTTACACGCCATTAACTGCCTGCGCACCACCCCTTGCTCAATCTCGCTGGAAAACATCAAGTCCATGGCGCGAAAAAATTTCATTGTGTCCTTTAAGATTTCATTATTGGCTGCCATCAGGGGCCTAATCCAGTCCCTCGCCCCTCCCTCTAGATGGCCAATCACGTACGCCACTCTAGAGTTCTCATCGGGGAAGTCATCAAACAGTAGATTGGTAGCATATTGCATCTCTGTCCTAAAGGCTTGATAGTTCCTGGGATCCCCCCCAAATTTCTGCACCAATCCAGGCACCTTTCTGGCAAGTGGGGTGGTTTTTCCCTTATCTTGAGCCCTCCTCTCCTCAAGCCTCGCCGTTTGCTGCGCGAGCTGGACCTCCAACGCCCTGTACCTTTCTTCCAGGCTTGGACCTGCTCCAGCTCCAGCTCCAGCTCCTCCGGTTCCGGCTGGTTCGCTCATGATGCCCTCTGCTTGCACAAGCTGCTTTCAAAGACTGTCGGATTGCTGTGATGGGATAATGAGCTGCTTGTGCGTAAAAGCTTGATCCCTCTGGGGTTTGGCTGGTCACCCAAACCTAGGCACTAACGGAGCCCCCAAAGCATGACTCCGTCAGTCGCTGGTAGAATCCGACAGTGGGCGTCTACGGAACTTACTCCAACATAAAAGTTGTTTGACGGACATGCGCCTCCTGGACTCTCTGCGTGACAGCTTCCTGCGAGGGGTGGGGGTTGCTAAAGGGGGTCTTGTTACCTCCTCACTGTTCTCACTAGAAGTATCCCAGAGCCTCTCCCCCGATTCCCTTTCCACTGGAACTCCTGCTCTCCCCCTACTGGTTCCTTCTTCTGCTGTAGAGTCTCTCCTCCTGGAGCCTCTCCACCACCTGTCCCTCGGATGGCAGTTCCCTGACAGGTATTTTGAAACATGAAAGCAGCAAAACATTCAATGCTTACAAAGGAAGTATCTACATTTTCACCACATGAAAACAATTTTCAGACATTATAGCTTCATAATAAAAACTATCCAGCACTCTTGTCTTTAATGCTGTGTAGTTAAGACTGTTTCCCAAGCAAGGTCATGCCCAAGGAGAGCAGGGAAGGCAAGTAAGGTGCTTTATAGCTTCATTTTTCATTCTCAGTCAACTGGCAAACAATTAAAATGCAATCTATTAAAAGACAACCACCAGTGCATATAATTCATTTACTCCCCAAAAATGTAATAAAAAGTGTCTCTGTGATCAATAATTGCATGACCTCCAACATTTTTCTGATGCAAATAGGGACATCCCATTCCATAATGATAATTTTACTACTGTATTTATACCCCACACATCTTACTGCAGCCACTCTGGGCAGCTTTCAACATATATAAAAACATAATAAAAAAATTAAACACTTTTAAAAAACCTATACAGGATTGTCTTCAGATGACTTGGGATTCAGATAACTCCATAACCTGCAAATTTTCTCCAATAAAATGGGGACATCATAAGGAAAAGCGGGACATTTTAGGATCAAATCAGAAACCAGGATGTCTTCTCTAAATCAGGGATGTCCCTGGAAAATAGGGACACTTGGAGGGACTGCAGTTGTTTATTGTGGCATATTTGTTATGCAAGACAACAAAGCATTTCAGTGTATTGTTGTTGCTTTGGAAAGAAAGAAACTTGAATTAATCAACATGGTGTCACTTAGTAGGCCTGGCTGCAAAAAAGTGTTTTCTCAATATCTCAAAATGAAAGTGGCTCTGCTCTGGTCATAGCTATGGGGACACCCATGGAGAGTCTTGGGTTTCAGTCTAGCAGTAAATTAAGCTGCTTGTAGCAGAATCTCAATAAAGGGCAGAATCTATGATGTTTAAGGGTGTGCTATGGGACCTAGAGCTACAGGCAGATAGTTCTGGTGAACCTGCAGTGGAGACGGTCAGAACTCAGAGGGGCTGTCAAGTGGCATGGGATGAGTGAGTCTGACTGGTAGGTTCAGATGATCCTATTTATGGCCTTAATAGAGCCCTGCATGGAAGCAAACATTAGAAAGTCTAGAGATTTAGAGTGGGTAACTAGGCCAGAAGTAAGACTAGATACAACCAAAGCAGTGGCAGTAGTCTCTTGGTGGCTTCCGCTGGAACACACATTGTGGCTTGGAATGTTATACAGAGTCTGGCATTGCATGGAGACCATTGTGAGGGCAGCTGCTGCGTTGTATCGCTCCACATGCCACATACTTCATGCCTATGACCATTCTAAGATGTCCTTGCCCAAAAGTTCATAGCAAATTACCTGCTTGGGGCGGGGAAGATGGCGCCAGGTCAAGTCTCAACTGAGTCTCTGCTGTGTGAGTAGGAGCTCTAATGATCAAATTACCCTGATAAAAAGGCTCAAACTATGAAAATATCTGCCAACTTTTATCAGTAAAAGACTCTGGGAGCTGTCGGGTGAACATTTAAACCTCCCCCCCCCTTTCAAAGCTACTTAAATCAACTTTGAACCACCTCCATAAAGCTGTGGGCTGAATAAAATAGCCCTATTTATCTCCAAGTACGAAGATGGTACTTACAAGACAATGTTGCAAAGAACTGGGGATTTCACCTTTACAACCTGCAACAACTCCCCCAAAGAAAAAACAGGCCAAAATTTCAACCTACTTCCATCCCAAAGTTGATGAAGCAAATAATCCAGGAAATCTCCATTCTCATGAGTGGTCTATTGACCACACCTGGATTAGAAGGGAGGAAAAAACTAACGTTGGAGGTGAGGGAGTGGACCTGGAAACGGAACTAAAACAAGCTGAGCTAGCCAAAGAGAGACGTGAAGCAAGTTTAGAACAGGAGCTATTCCTGGAAAACCCAGAAGCCATGTTAAATGAGCCTCCCCTCTCCTCCCTATCAGGAGAGAATTTAAGGTGCCCTTCCCCGACTGAACTGATTGAGACAGACAAATGGCCAAACAGCTTAAGGTTACAGTACCCGGACAACTTTATCTTCTACTTGTCAGGGATGTTTGAAGAGTTACTCAAAACTCATTTCACACAGATAAGCAAAGAACTTGAGCCAGTTAAAAATTTCCTTTTGGAAAGCTTGAACCTGCTTACCACCCTAACTGAATTGATTAAGAACCATGAGGCTGCTTTCCCTCACATGACATCTGGGACTAGGACTAATGGAGGTGAAACCAAGCCAGGACTTGATTACAAAAAAACAAACAGAAACAATTCAGTGCAGGAGGGAGGGTCCCTTGCTCCCAAGAAACCGACCTTAAAGAGAAAATGCTCAACACAAAAAATGAAGACCAAAAACATCAAATTGAGAGGCCATAAAGGAGCGCCAACCTGCCAGACTAAAAAAATGAATTTCCAGAAGCTCTTTAAGGTGCTGGAGAATATAACAACAAAGAACTCTGCTTCTACAACCCAAAAGAAAATCACAAACTCATGCATGCCAATAAAGTACTCTGAGGAAAAGCCCCACGCCCCAGCAGATTACACACCGCACTCTAGTGGGAAAATAGGAAAACTAAAGGAAATTTCAGCTCCCAAGCAACCAATCCTCTTGACATCGCAAATAAATCCTGTGTACCCTAATATAACAAAAAAGGATCAAGATAAAACAACACAGACTTGTTGGAAGCTAACGCTAAACAAACACAAATTTGCCTTCACAATCTGTTTGTGACATCCCACAAACAGATGTCATCCATCATATGCTCAAAGAAAAGTAAATATTCCCGAAAAAAATCGGAATAGTCACCAGGGGCCTCGTGACAGCAGAAAATATCATCAAGGTAAAATTCCTCCCTCATGATACGGCCCAAAATAGGGCTATAGTGACTTTTAAGGACGGGCTCTCAACTAAACAGACCCCTTCTAATAAAGACAATTTCCTGAGGGCTGGCTTGCTTGTGCAGCGTTTCTTCGAAAACATCGATGACCCTTTACCACTTCTAGGAGCACATAGGCCAGCCAGACCAAAAACCCAAACCAGCACTGCAGAATCCAACAGTGCCGGAAACGGTAAGCTGCTCTACCCAGAGGCTGGCAACCTTAAACAATCTGGCAGGCTGTACAAAACCCCGCCCTCACCAAATAAGCTAGAAAAGGATTTCTCCTCAAAGGATGAACAACTCCTAACAACCCACCTCGAGCAGATTCTACTTTCCCAGGATGCACTAATTGAAAGACTATCGACCATAAGGAACTCCCTTCCACCTCTAGCCCTGCCTCCTCCCATGGAATTTAATTACATCAATTGTAAAGCAAAGCCTTTAACCAACGAGGAATGGACAACTTGTCAATATCTGTCTCCAGAAGAAATGGGCTTTCCTACACCCCCACCAACAGCCCAGTCCAAATCGCAACAAGTCAAACTAATGGTGCCAGCGCCGGGAATTGGCTCAATCTTCATGGACTGCCTGGGAATCCTACAAGTTATTCATGCAGAGGAATGAAATAAGGTCTTAGTGGGTGACTGCCTGGACAGACAAATTAATACCCCCAAATTAGTCTCCCTCAAAAGGCTCCCCCATGCCTCCGCATCGCGGCTCAAGCCAAACTCAAAGGACCCGAGGAATCAGCGGCAGAAAACAGCTATGAGTGCCTGGATTCTAAAAACCCAAGAATCAACTACTGCCCTAAACATCATCTCCTGGAATGCTGCCGGCTGGTCCAGATGCCTCTCCCATTCTACAGACATTCCCTTCTACCATCAAAACTTTAATATCATCGCTCTCCATCCAGGAGACGTGGGCAGCTGAAAATCCATCACTGGAAGGATACATATGCAGTGAGAGCAGTTGCAGGCAGAGGACCAGGGAGGCTCAAGGAGGGGGGGTTATGCATCCTAATCTCACTCTGCTTGGCAGTTACATAGTTTATTTGAGTGACTTTTGGAGCAGGGCATTCTTTTGATGAACAATATAAATATAAACATGGAATATCCTTTGTAATCTGCTTTAACTTGAACTTCATAATATGGATATAGCATTTCAGTATATTATGATAAATTTATATTCCATTTAAGCACATAATGTTAATTCATTAGACTGGCACTATTGTATGGATGCCATGATATTTCAGCTGAACTTATTTATTTGATAGCAATTGTGCTTTCATCCCCCCCCCCATTTTAATTGAAATCTAACTTGCTATTTTTTATTATTTAAGAAACCAAGGAAGTAATGAGACATTCATCTTAACGAAAAGGGGATCCCGGAGCGATTTCCACAAGTCCCTTCAAAAGCAAACATTTGAATCTGAAGTTTTAGATGACAGTGATTCAAATTATCAGGTATTTTCCTTTGAGATAGCTTCTGGCCTGGGCTGAACAGGGAAGAGGGGTAGAACTATCAGCAGCAGCAGTGTCATTTATTTATACCCCTCCAATCTGGCTGGGTTTCCCCAGCCACTCAGGGCAGCTTGCAACTAATTGCATTCTTGCCCGCTACATACCAAATATGTATTTGGTATATTAGGCACACTAGATATTTAATTCATCACTTGCTCATTGGTAAATCTAATGACTCTAAAGCGCAAATCACTTGAAATTTTTAATATTGTTGCACGACACCGCAATCTCCAAGCGATGTGAGATTCCAGGGGTTCCAGGCGCTTACGCAGGGATTGTGTTTCCTTTAGGGAATGAGACACCTATATATAACATGGGCCTACAATGTAGAGGTTCACAGCATCAACACCCCAAAAGGGTCTTGTTTCTCTCATAGCTGCAGCTTTGGATTCAAACAGAAATCAAATATCCTTCTCTCTCCAGCTTGCTGCTTTTCTTCTAGGTCACATCACTGCCACAATTCTTTACTACTCCAAACTCTGACTTTATCTGTTGAAGGAGGAGGTCATCTCACACCAAACGCCTTAATAGCCCATCACCTCACCAGGAAATTAGCTTGACTTGATTAGATTTTAACACTTGCTGGATCCAGGGATTAGAGGGATCTGGTACCCCCCAAAAAACCCCCCTCATAAACTGAGCTTTTTTTTAGCCACTGGAACTCAATTCTAGCCCCTCTCAGTTGGGCACCGTTGTCATTATACGAGAACAAGGGAGGCATTCACAGTGAGTTCCGGCATCTCTTTTTCTAGAAAAATAGCACTGTTCATAGCAATACATGCTCTGGCACCGGGGGGGGGGCGGAGAGCAGGCGGGGCGGGGCTGGCACACGTCCCATAGGCATGGTGCGCTGACCGCAGGGGCGTGGCGTGCGTTCTGGGCGTGGGGGCACTGCCTGCGGGGGCGGGGCGCCCAGCATGTGAGGGGGCACAGCCGCAATGGAACCCCACCAGGATCGTGCTGGTGGGGCGGTGCGTTCCCCCCTACACTCCTCTTCCTCTGCCAGTGCCCAAAGCCCATCTTTATCCATGTGTGGCTACTTGCACTACAACTGGGGAGAGGGCATTTCACATGACAATGCTTTCATGTGGCTGGCTCTCCATATGGTCCCAGTGATTTCACCCCTGAAATATCAGTGCACCCTTCCCTTTTCCAGTAAAGGTTGCAGTTCATAAATATCACCAGAGCTTCTACCCTATCTTTAATTTTTTGAAATAATAATAATAATAATAATAATAATAATAATAATAATAATAATAATGAAAAAGGAGAAACCATGCCACCTTTTCTTTAACCCCCTACCCTAAAGTTATTAGAATTCAATCACTTCTCTTGTGAGAACCCAAACTCCTGCCCGTTTTTTGCAGGGGAGAAATGACCCCACAAAAACGAAGGGGGAAATATTTGGCTTGGCCTTAGTCTGTCAGTATCATCTGTTACTTGTTTTGGAGAATAGTTCTTTCAAAGGTATTATTGCAGTGAGTTGAAAAAGAATTATGGCAGAGAAATACTGAGTATCTTTAACATCTGCGAACTAAAAAGTGATTAATGATGTTGCCTCCTACTTCATGCCCACTTGAGCAGACAGCTCCCAGGCATTTAAAAGTCCTCTGTGATGACTCCAGTCGAGCCACACTGACATCTGGGGACTTTGACCTGCGCAGCCTACAGCCAGATGCTCGTCTGGCAGACCTGTTGCAGCACATTAATGCAGAAGACTTTCGAAGGCAAAATGAGGAGCAACGACAAGCCAACAGGCCTGCAGAACTGTTTGCACTGTATCCCAGTATAGATGAGGTAAGCCATAAACCTGCATTGTTCAGTTGCATGCTTAATAAGGAAATATCTTACAAAGAATTAAGATTCAAACAAGAGTTGTGAGCTTGCCTCAGTCTGTGCCCACAAAAGATCTCACCAATGTGCTTTGCTTGCTGTCTCTGTGTTGACCACATTATGTTAGTGCAGGCTTTGCCAACCTGGTCACGCCAGATGTTTTGGGCTACAACTTCCAGCATCTCCAGCCAGAGCACCAGGTTGCCAGAGGCTGTAGAAAGGCAACATGCTCTTAGAACGTGTCTCTGTTGGTGCAGTTATATTTCTCCTTAAGTTGAATTGGAACAGTAGCATGAAACAATGTGTAGTTCCATGTGATATTTAAGAGGAATCAACTCAGGTTGACAGCAGCTCTACGTGCTCTTGTCAGTGGTGCACATAGATAAGTTTAGACTCTGAATTTAATATGTTTTTCGGGGGGAGGTTCATTCTATAGTAACATTCATTGCTTCACTTGCTTCAAAATGTGGTCATCCAGCCTTCTGTCCTACATTTAGGACCCTCATTCTCATGATGTCGAATATAGCCTTGGGTATCTGCTCCAAAGAGTGCACCTCTTTGGAACAGATAGTACATCTTACCATGACTGTATAGGGGAAATAAGTGTCACACACAGATTCCCACAGGCTAGAAGTGTGCCAAGTGTATCCAGTAAAGAACCTCAACCTGTGGAAAACCAGAACCTCAGACAAAGCCTGAAATGTGGCTTTTTGCCGTGATACTAAATCATTACCTCTGAGCTCTGATGGAGCGCTCAGATTATCATGCAGCCAAATTCACTCCAACTTCAATGAGAGCTAATTAAAAGTTGCCATTCCACAATCAAATGAAAGCCTGTTATGGCCTTGTGGATCAGCCTTACTTTCCTTAGGTTTCATGTGCAGATATCTCATTCTTTTATTAGAACTAGAAGGGTTTGTGAGGTGGGTTGGCATTTCCGACTTCAGCTGAAGGAATACATTAAAGGGATTAGCATGTAGGTTATAAATTAAATTTAAAGGATTAATGGCTTTGCTCCAACTTGTTCATGGCAGACTTGTTGGTTGAATTGCCTAAAGCAATCCTAGAAGCATATGGTTTGGGAGATCTGTATAGTAGTACCTCGGGTTACATACGCTTCAGGTTACAGACTCCGCTAACGCAGAAATATTACCTCGGGTTAAGAACTTTGCTTCATGATGAGAACAGAAATCGCACGGCGGCAGTGGGAGGCCCCATTAGCTAAAGTGGTACCTCATGTTAAGAACAGTCAGAACTAAGAATTAAGTTCTTAACCCGAGGTACCACTGTATGTGAGTATCTTACTGAATGTTACCAAACTAAGTCATGCACAAAGTCAAGACTGGGGAGCCTTTTCAGAGGGAGGACCTATTCTGCTCTTGGAAACATTCCAAGTGCCACATGGCAGGCCAGAGGCAAAATTAAGGCCTGAGGTTCCCCACCCCCTTCTCAGAGGAGACCCATTGAAATCAATGGACTTAAGTTACTTGCATTCTTTCATTTCAGTGGATCTGCTTTGGATATGATTTAGTTGGATATCACCCTTGTTATTTTGTGTGCAGCCTGGGTTACGTCTTCTTTTGTTGGGACTGATAACACAGAAGCATCATAAATATTTGGATCAAAAAGAACTGTTCCATAATGTGTTTGTTAATAGGAGGATGCTGTGGAAATACGTCCGGTGCCTGAGTGCCCCAAGGAATATCTGGGCAATAGGATATTGGTGAAAGTACAGACTCTGAAGTAAGTATCTCTGTGACTTCTGGTTCCACAGGGCATGTTTTCACGTTTGGATATTGTTCCATCATGTGACCTTCAGAGGCTGAGGTTACACCTGCACATGCAGTAGAATGAGGTGGGACACTTCTGAGATGGTAGAATAGACTCTGCAACTTCAGCCTGCAGATGTGAGATCATATTGGTGGATTCTTCCCTTATTTACCTTTTTCTTTAGGCAAAAAGAAAATTAGCAGATCAGTGAGAGGACAGGTGTTGAACTTTTCTCTCTAACGTGGTAGTCTTTTGCTTGTGTGAAATGTTTCTGATTCTCTCACAGTCAGTACACCACCTACAGAGGTAGCCTCCTGAAATATTTACCCGTCTAGTATTTTGCAAGCCTTGTCTCTACTTCAGGATATTTTAAAAAACCTTCCCATGTCTTAGTTTAACTGAAGTTTTTTTGGCTTTGAAGGCCATGAAGAGGGGAGAAACCCACCTACGGATCTGCTCTTTTCTGCTGGATTGAAAATAATAATACCATATTGGCCTGAATATAAGCTACACTTTTTTTCTTCCAAATTCCGACCATGAAAAGTTAAAGTGCGGCTTAAATTCACGAACTTACAAAAATTGGCTTCGCTGCTGAAACAGACATACGGTAAAATGGAATGGGTGTGAGTGCCTGTGGAATTTTAAGGGAGTGGCTTATATTTGGGCCCATATGGTAATATGGAAAAATTGCCAAAATGCACTAATAATAGTGAACAATTAATAGTAACCCATATATTCCTCTTCATATTATCACTGACAACCATTTTGCTTGTATCTGACAATGTGCTCTTCTTTTTAAAAATGGAACAAATTTAAGCTAACAAAAACCAAATGTAATATCAAATGCTATTTTACTATGGCAGAAGTCAAAATGTAGTGGAGTGATAATCAAATGTGTATCTCAGATTTTATCATCGTCTATCAGGGACTGGACTTAAGGCTGGGGGAGATTGAGGAGACCGCCCCCCCCTCCTGAAGCTTCCAGAGAAGAGGAAGGCAGTATTAATTTACAGCAGGGGTTTGAGGAAGATCACAGCTCAGAGACAGGCAAAAAGAAGAGTTGGGAGGTGTTGGGAGAAGAGAAGGGGGAGACAGAGACAGAGCAGCCAGCTGACATGTTGTCACTGGAGAGTATAGCTGACCCCCCATCTCCTAGAACTCGACGTTTGTTAAGAGTGCGAGAGCAAAGGATGCAGAGACGCTTGGCTTCGGGCAGACCCCGTAAGGGGAGGTGCTGTTGCTAGGAAGGGAGCAGGGAGGAACTCAGTTGGAGCAACGCCATCAATTTATTTGTCTCTCACCGTGATGATTAAATAAACTCATTAGTCAGGACTCTCTTTGATATTCCCTGCTTCTTGCTGCCACCAGGGGAGGGATAGAATTCCCCGAGCCTGACATCATCATCTACAGTTGGTCATAGGCAGAAACAGCCAGGTCTCTGTCCCTGAGGAGCTTACAATGTAAAAAGGACAGTGGAGAAAAACAGAAGGAAGGATGGAGGGAGACGGGTTGGAAGTGAAGAATATGCAAAGCACATACACTTAAAGTTTGGTTAGAGTAGGGAAGGAGGATTAAAGGGACAAGCCAGAACTTGAGTTAAATTAATGTTGCCAGTGCACAGATACTGCACATTAACCCTTGTGTTGTGTTTTGTTTACATGTGTCAAATGTGCGTAGTTATTAATTAGTACACCATCTTTTCCTGTTTCAGATTTGAGATAGAAATTGAGCCATTATTCGCAAGCTTAGCCCTCTATGATATAAAAGAAAGGAAAAAGGTAAGAGTGCAGATGAACAAAACCAAGGGTAATGATAAAACAATGTAAACAAGGCATTAGTTAAAAACATCACCCCGTCCCTCATTTCAAAATTGTTCACATATGAATTGTTGGGACTGTGCTTTGGGTGGCTACAGATGACTGTGGGAGATAGGAAGCCACATGGAAAGTTGAGGCAACGTTTACCAGAGCTCTGCAATCAGTTGAAGCAGTAAGGTAGCAGAGGCATGGGACGTGTCCGAATGCGATAGGTAGCCATAGATTTCCCCTTAGCTGCATGCATGCTGCAACAATATATTGACAAATGGTCACCACACGGTAAATATCCTTTGGATGTACCCTATCCTTAAGTTTGTGCAACTCAACATTTTCACAACGGACTGTAGTTTATGAATCATAATAATCAACCATAATATGCTGCTTGCCATGTTTTGCAAAATAAAATCAGTCATTATGAAATTAATTCAGCAGTTTCTAAAATATGCTTTGAGAAAACCACCACCTTATTTATCCACTGCAATTAATTAGACACAGTGATGGATGAGTGAGAACTAATTTTGGCGGACTTTTGAGATTCTGTCTCTGGGTTGTATCCAGAGCTAATTAAATTGAGAGCAGGCCTGTTGACGGGCGTAACTAATTTAGGGCAATTGATTTCAGTGGGTCTGGTCTGAGTAGAATATACTTGGCTAAAAATCAATATTTGCATTTGTGTGGTTCTTTCATTTTAACCTCACCAAAATCCTGCAGAGGGACTTTTGGGATTAGAGAGAGTTCCTGAGTGTAAAAAATCACATTTCTCTGACTCCCCAGAGCCAAAATGTCCACTGAAGCTGTGGAATCTCACCTCTAAAGCAACTGGCTCTGTTCCAGTGCTTAAAACAACACCCTCACCAGAATTCACACACACATTAGTATAATAATAATAATAATAATAATAATAATAATAATAATAATAATAAACAACTTTTATTTGTATCCCGTCCTCCGCGGCTGAGACTGGGCTCAGGGCGCCTAACATCAAATATATAACATTGATATAAAATCAAACAATAATTAAATCACCTCTTAAAAACAAGTCAGGATCAAATTAAAATCTGAATTAGATGGCTTTCCGCAGGATTAGAGTTGGGAACAGTAAATGCTCACCAGTCCCAACTGTGTACGCTAATCTTTTATGGGCCTGTGAGAATGCTGTGATTATTTACTTATGATAGGTTGTGCACCAGTTCCTGCAAAAGTTGTGAAATATCTTTTTGTTTTTACATTTTTTTTAAAGATCTCAGAAAATTTTCATTGTGACTTGAACTCTGAACAATTCAAAGGGTTCTTGCGATCACATGTACCATGTATTGACTCATCTAGTCAGGCAAGGTCTGCAGTATTTTCTGTAACATCTCCATCTCCGGATATCTATCTAGTAGTGAAGGTAAGTCATATTTGTGGATTTTAAAATCGTATTTTCTGACTCTAACTAGAACTGATGCAGAATAAGCAAACTTGTGTATATTAACTTTATGGAAAGATCAGACACGATAAAATTCTCTTGAGTCTACTGAGCATGACTGTAGAGGGGGGGGAGGTTTGCCCTTCGCAATAAATCCCTCGGCTTGATGGTAGTGGTATTTACAGTATTTATTGTACAAATATTTACAAAGTACAGAGCATCTCTTCATGCATCCGAATCATCGGCAACCAATCCTGGCAGTGGGGGCTTCCGCCTCCGCCTCCAGCAAAGCAGTCTGGGTAATCTCATATGCCTGCGTTGTTCCCTACGCTTTAACCCCCTCCTGTCCTGGGCAGGACAGTGGTGTGCCTTCTCCCTCTGTGCCAGAGCTGGAGTACCTAATATCAGGCAGCCCTGCCTCCACCTCCCCTTTCTCTCCCACTCCTTCCAGTGCTTCCTCTTCTGCTGGCCCCTCTTGCTCCTCCTCATCCAACTCAGGAGCCGTCTCAGCTAGCTCCGTGACAGTGACCTGGTTCCCGCTAAGCCAAATGCAGACTTAGCAACACCATGTACACTTGCAGGCTCCTGGAGAGGAGTACATGGCCACTTGGGCTGCTGCTCAGTCTTATTTACTGCCATACCGTTTGGAGCATCAGGGGCACATGGTTAAGCTTTTTCTTCACAAACCAGATGTTGTAATGAAGATCAAACCTGGTCAGGGAGTTGAGAGGTTAACCGCAAACCTTGGTTCAGATCACGCACTAAATCAAACCTTGGCCTAGCTTAGTGTAGTATAACAGTGAAAAGGATTGGGGAGACAATCTCCCTGGGTCCTTGCACATTCATGCGGCCTCTCTAAGCCATAGTTTGACTTACTGATTTATGTGGACCAGCCACCTTTCTAAAGCAGGAGCAGGCAGTTAGGGCCCATGATCCACATCTGGCCCATTAAGTATTTTCTCCAAAGATAATCTCCCCCCAGCCCCAGAAAGGTTTCATAGGGTGACAGGGTGACAGTATATAGATAAGTTGATGCTGTCCATGGGCTTATCATGCTTCCAATTTTTTTTATTGATTTTCCAAATTACAGCCCAATTTTTACAAATTATTAGCAAATTAATACAATTTTATTTAAGTGACCTTCCACTCGCCGTTGTCAATGCATCCTTAGTTTTTGATGTTGCTGCAATGAATATTTTAAATGATTTCCAATTGCAATCCGTTACCCAAAATTATCACTTAATCATCAGCTGTATTCTTGGCAATTTCCATTCATGTTGAAACATTATTTAAGGGCTTCCAGTTCCAGTCTGCCTTAACAGAGGCAGCCCCCACGAAAGCAGGAGAATGTCTGCAAACGAAAAACAAGGATGATAGAGGGTAAATCATTCTTGCAAATTCCCCCCAGGGATGGGGGTAATGGGCTTCACTTGCAGTCTGTCTTGGCACCTGGCTCTCGCTCCAGCATGGATTGCTGGGGCCAGGGAGGCTATGAGTTCAAAAGCACTTTGCCTGGTGAAAACCCTCCTATGCTGCCATTAGGAAGCAGAGGTTCGCCGTTAAATTGGATTTTTAATTGGCTTTAAAGTACCGGCACGTGCTGGAAAAGGGTTGCAACAACATATTGCAGATCATATCAGCTGCATGGATCAAAGGTTTGAATTGAGATAAGATTTTCTTTGGCGTGAGAGTCAGTTGGGGAGAGGGAAGCCTATGGTTTGTTTATTCTAAGTTTCTTTTATATATTTATGATTCTGCAACCCTCTCCAGAATACAAGATAAAAAGATATTTACAAGGGAGGCAGGGACGTACAGGTAATATTGATATTAACAAGCAAAAATGGAAACTGTGTGTGATCAGAAATGAAGAAAGGAGGGGGAGGGGAAGCTCAAGTATGATGTGTTGGAAAGATAGAGTAATTCTGTGAGGGGAACCTGAGCTTACAGGGTTAAACAGCTCAGAGTGTACGCCCTGCCCACAATTTGGGAGGGGGGAGATTGTGCGTCATTTCCGAGAGTCTCCAGCCTTTGTTCTTTTTCTCTACTTTTGCTTTTGAGGAGAGAGGACGTGTTTTCACGATGCTGTTCGCTGTGATAGATAATGGATAGTCTGCTGTAAATAAAAACTGCTTCTATCTGCTAAGATCCTGAGTGGACTTTATTTAAGCACACTGAAGAAAGCTTTTGAGTTTGCAGCTTTCTCTTACCGCTGCTCATCTCTGCGTTTGCTCCGAGCCTTTGGAATGTGGCCTTTGAAGTCCAGAGGCCTGGCTGGTAGCTGCGCAGCCGAAGCGGGCTGGACGCCAAGGCTTATCTGAGCAATAAACATTCTTCAGGTTATGGACGATAGTTACTGCAATTAGAGGAAGCTGCTTTGAAGCCTGCTTTGAAGTGCTGTGTGCTTTAAAAAGGCTGTGAAAGTTGAGAAGCTGCTGTTTTTGCTGCCGGAAGAAAAAAGTCCTGCTTTGAGGCTTTGCCTGGGAGAAAGCAGGGAAACTGACTGATATGCCGTGTGCTGCAAAGAGCCACTGGAGGCCTCTCCTTTGAAGCTGGCTGGTAAGCGTGAGTACTTCAAAGCCCCAATGGGAGCACTGGGGGAGGAGATGGCTGAGCTCCAGGACTTTTATGATGTCCCGTTTGAAAAGCTCACAACCCAGTCCTGGGATATCTGGGTTAGATGAGTAAGGGGATGGTTTTTGGCCACAGGGCTCTGGAGTATAGCCCAGAAGGAGCCGGCCCCACCCATGCCAGTTGCTGCTGAAGATGGCGCAGCACACTTGGAGGCTGCTTTGCTGGAAGATAGAGAGCAGAGAATGCAAAGAGAGCTCTGCATGTTGAGATCAAGCGTGGACGCTTTGCTGTTGCCCCACCTGGAGGGCGTTGAGTCGGCTCAGGCCGCCTGGCAGGTGCTGAGGAGTCTGTGTGAAAGCTCAGCAGGAGCCCAGGGCCGGGAGAAAGCCGAGAGCAGGGAGGAGACTGAGAGCCCAGAGGGGGCTGCTGGCCATGTTCCTGAAGTTACAGCTGGGAGTAGCTGCTTTGTCTCCGAGGGGCCGCGTGATGTTGAGGCCTACAACCAGAGTGCTGGGGAGCATGCAGGCCCAGGCTGTGCACCCAAAGGAGGGGGTGCTGGGAACAAAGGAATGGCTGAAGAGGGAGCTGTGAGAGCTGTTGCTAAGCGTCGCCGCTGTTATCGCTGTGGCTCCCCCTCCCATCTGGTGAGAGAATGTCCAGTGGAGGCACAGGAACAGCCGAAGGCCGTCTCCCGTAGCAACCAGATAAAGGGCTCTTCTTCAAAGCGTGGGAAAGGCAAGCCGAAGGCAGCTGGCAGGGACACTGAACATAAACATTTAGCAGCCTCTATGGCTGCAGTCAAGAGTTGTCAACAGGATGCTGTGCTGGCTTTTGTAATAGACAGTGGAGCGTCGCATCATCTAGTGCCATCTAGAGGATTCCTGGAGAACTGCACCTCTGTAACTTCTGGGAAGACTGTCTGTAGCAGATGGGACTCGACACCCACTCACGCAGACTAGCTCACTGTTTTGTTCTTTCTCACAGGATTCAATCCAGGCTTTTGTTGTTCCAGGACTGTCCTGTGCGTTGCTGTCTGTCAGCGCCCTTCTTGCTGAGAACTACAGAGTGTGTTTTGAGAACAATAAGTGTTCTATTTCTAAGAATGGACAGCAACTAGTCAGTGTTGAATGTAAAGACAGGTTGCTTGTGATAGATGCTTCTTTTGCAGGTACAGGTGATACGGAGGTGGCTCAAGCACAGTGTGCCAATGTTCCAGTTCATGATGCGTGTGCTCACTTATGGCACCGACGCATGGCTCACGTGTCCTGGGGGTCAGTGAAGAAGATCCCAGAGTGTACGCAAGGGTGCAAAATGAAATCATGTGCTAAGTTTCTAGATTGCAGAGCGTGCAAGTCCGCAAAGGTGAAAACGTGCACATACCCTAGGTCTGAGAAGGTGACCACTAGGGCTTTTCAGTTAATTCACGCAGATTTGTCTGGTCCAATGTCTGTGACCAGTATGGGCGGAGCCAATTATGCGCTGGTTCTGATTGATGACCATACATGCAACTCCTGGATCTTCACGATCCAACACAAAAATGAAGCTGCGCCACTAATCAAAGACTGGATTGCGGCCGTGGAACTGCAGTTTTCCACACGGGTGCAAAACTTTCAGAGCGATCGCAGTGGGGAGTTCACCGGGTCTGCACTGCAAAGTTTCTTCCGCAAAAAGGGGATTCAACACAGATTGTCCTCTCCACACAGTCCCCAACAGAATGGGATTGCGGAAAGACGGAACCGGACTCTAGGGGAGATGTCCGCAGCTCTTTTGTTTGATGCCGGGCTCCCACAGCGCTTTTGGGGGGAGGCTTGGCGAACGGCCAACTTTATTCTGAACAGGTCGTTCAATTCAGTGGTAGGTGAGACACCGTACTTCTTGCTGCACGGAAAGAAGCCGAAAGTGCACCACTTCCGCGTTTTTGGTTGTGAGGCTTGGGTCCTCATACCAAAGGCCAAACGCAAGAAAGGTGAACCCAAGTCCCAAAAGATGATTTTCTGTGGGTATGAGCCAGGGACCAAGGGGTGACGGTTTGCTTATCCATCAGGGAATCAGTCCAGGATTCTGCTCAGCAACAGTGCTGAATTCTGTGAGCAGAGTGGCTGGGCAAGGATACATGGGAACCCTGACATCCTGTCAGAGTCTGCTTGACTCTGCCGATGAAGGAGAGGAAGAGGTTGAACCTGCTACTGAGGCTCAGAGTTCAGACCCAGTGCAGGCAGAGGGGAGAACTTCTCCCAAGGCTGTGAAGATTGAGCAACGCAGTGCTCCATCTTCCCCCACAGGTTCGGCTGAGAAGTCCAGAAGGCGCAGTAAGTCAGAGGGGGAGCTCTCTGATGCCAAGGACGTTCTGGCTGGCCCCAGTGGGTCAGAGGGGGTTCCTGAAGTAGTGCTGTGCCGTTCAGCTCGGACAACCAAGGGGAAACCTCCTGAAAGGTTTGCTGTCACTAGCGTGTGGGTCGGAATGGCACAGTGTGAACCCGAGAGTTTTGAAGATGTTCAGAAACTGCCTCAGGAAGAAGCCAGGAAATGGCATGAGGCGATGCAGAAGGAAATGAACTCAATGGAGTCTCTAGGTGTGTTCTCCCTCACGAAGTTGCCGGTGGGGAAACAGGCCGTGGGTAGCCGCTGGGTTTACCGTCTCAAGCCCACAGCGACAGGAGAACCGCAGTATAAGGCCAGATTAGTGGCGAGAGGATTCACGCAGCGCAGGGGGTTGCATTATACGGAAACTTATGCTCCCACCTGTAGGAGTGAATCTCTACGTTTGCTCTTGGCCATTGCTGCACAAAGAGGGTTGCTGGTGCATCATTTTGATGTGGACGTTGCTTACTTGAACTCGGACCTCCAGGAGGATTTGTACATGCTTCCTCCTCCAGGGTTTGAGGGCAATGAGCAAGGTACTGTGTGGAAACTTCACAAGTCAATTTATGGCCTGAAGCAATCGGCCAGGAATTGGAACTTGTGCCTGAATGAAGCTTTGGAGAAGCTAGATTTCAGGAAGAGTCTTGCTGACAGTTGCCTGTTCCTTGGAGGATCAGGAGACTCACAGGAATTGGTGTTATTTTTCGTTGATGACATCATCCACATTGGAAAGGCAGACAAACAAGTGCAGAAGTTTGCCAAGGAGCTTGAGAAACAGTTTCAGCTCAAGAACCTGGTGCAGTAAGGATCTACCTGGGCGTGCAGATAGCGAGAACTGAGGATGGTAGCTTCTTACTCAGTCAGAAAGGCAAGATTGAGCAGTTGCTTGAGAAGTTCAGAATGTCCAATTGTGCAGGAGTTCGGACACTCATGGAGACGAACTTCGTGAAAGAGAGCCAGCAAGCAGAAAGTGCCGAGTTTGAGAATGCTGAGTTAGCTCTAGGTAGTCTGTTGTATCTCTCCCAATGGAGCAGACCAGACATTGCCTTTGCTACCAACCTGCTAAGTAGGGAAGCGTCAAAGCCCAGTGTGAGTGCTTGGCACTGTATCAAGCGGGTACTGCGCTACCTGCAGCATACCAAAGACTTCTGTCTTAAGCTGCCAGCTGAAGGTGAGGCGAAGCTCACATGCTATGCAGACAGTGACTGGGCGAATTTGCAGGACCATAAGTCTGTGTCTGGGTTGGTGATAAAGTTTGGGAACTCACTAATTGGGTGGAAGTCCCGGAAGCAAAGTCTCATTGCACTGTCTTCTACTGACGCTGAATTCAGTGCACTGTCTGATTTGTGCCAGGAACTACAGTTCTATAGATGCTTGGTGCAAGAGATCTATGGGGATTGTAGCTTGCCCATCACGGTTTGGGAAGACAATCAACCTTGTTTGAAATTGGCTGAATCTGTGCAATTTAAGGCCGGAACCAAGCATCTGGACATACATTTACATACATGTTATGCTAACTGGTGTGTACGTGCCACCAGATGCCAATGCCAACTTGGCGCTGGGATGCCTGCAGAGCCTTATCAGCAGCCAGCAAGACAAGCATCCTGAAGCTGTGCACATCATTGCGGGAGACTTTAATCATGTTGAACTTAAAAAAGTGCTCCCAACGCTCTATCAGCATGTGAAATGTCCCACAAGAGGGGACAAGACACTGGACAAAGTTTATTCGAATGTAAATCACGGCTATAGGGCTTTACAGCTGCCACATTTGGGCCAGTCCGACCATATGTCTCTGTTCCTGGTACCAGCATATATCCCACTCAGGAAACGGGCTCCCACAATATCAAGGACTGTTAAAATCTGGCCTGAAGGTGCTATCCATCAGCTGCAGGACTGTTTTGAGAGAACCAATTGGGACATTTTCGATCGTTCAGACCTGGAGGAGCACACGGCGGCAGTTCTGTGCTATATCAATCACTGCACAGACACTGTCACAGTAAATAAATCCATCCGGTTTTATCCCAATCAGAAACCCTGGATGAATAGAGAGGTCCAGTGCCTGTTGCGGGAAAGGAACAGGGCTTTTAGGTCGGGCGAGGTGCAGCTTTACAGTGTGGCAAGAGCAAACTTGAAGAGGGGTATTCGACGGGCAAAACTGGTCTATAGGCAGAGGATTGAGGATAATTTAAGGAGTAACAACACAAGACAGATGTGGCAGGGGATTCAGCATATTACCAACTACAAACCTAACCTTGGTGCTGTCGACGGTGACCCTTTACTGGCGGAGGAGCTTAACTTCTTCTTTGCTCGCTTCGAGAAGGAGCCACCTGAGACGCCGGTATTACAGCCACCAGCCCATAGGGGCCCCTCATTCACTGTAGAGGAGCATGAGGTGAGACAGGTATTGAGGATGGTGAATCCGAGGAAGGCTGCTGGACCTGATGGCATCACGGGAAAGGTGTTGAAGGGCTGTGCGGATCAGCTGGCGAGGGTCTTTACTAAGATCTTCAACAAGTCCTTACACCAGTCTATTGTCCCACCCTGCCTGAAGTCGTCAACTATTGTTCCTCTGCCTAAAAAATCCACAATCAGTAGTCTGAACGACTACAGACCAGTTGCACTGACTCCAATCATCATGAAGTGTTTTGAGAAACTGGTGCGCCGTCACATTATTTCCTGTCTTCCATCAACTTTTGACAACTACCAGTTTGCATACAGGGCAAATAGATCCACGGAAGACGCTATCACTACTACTCTCCATGCTGCTCTGTTCCATCTGGAGCAGCCGGGGAGTTATGTGAGGCTGCTGTTTGTGGATTTTAGCTCTGCTTTTAACACTATCCTCCCCCATAGACTGGTGTCCAAGCTAGAGGCGATTGGACTCTCCAACTCCACCTGTCTCTGGGTTTTGGACTTTTTGTCAGAACGTTCTCAGAGGGTTAGAGTAGGGTCACATATGTCCACAGCCCTTAGCCTTAACACCGGCTCACCACAGGGTTGTGTGTTGAGTCCCCTGCTCTATACTCTCTATACGTATGATTGTACAGCCATTTATTCCAGCAACAAAATCATCAAGTTTGCTGATGACACTACGGTGGTGGGGCTCATTTCAGGAGGGGATGAGTCCGCCTATCGGGACGAGGTGGAGCGGCTTTGTGCTTGGTGTGGAGAGAACAATCTGGCTCTTAATACGACTAAGACCAAGGAATTGGTGGTGGATTACAGGGAAAAAAAGGCGGACATTCAGCCCTTGTATATCAACGGGGAACGGGTGGAGAGGGTGGCGGAATTCAGGTTTTTGGGAGTGACTATCGATCAGGGCATGACTTGGAGCGCAAATACCACTGCTCTGGTGAAGAAGGCCCAGCAGAGAATTTATTTCCTCAGACTTTTAAAGAAGAACAATCTGAGTGAGAGACTGCTGGTGTCCTTCTACCGAGGCTCCATAGAGAGCATTCTCACATACTGTATTTGTGCCTGGTTCTCCAGCTGTACAGCTAGGAAGAGGAAGGTGCTCCAGAAGGTCATAACCACAGCCCAAAGGATTATTGGTCATCCCCTCCCATCTCTGGAAGAACTGTACGGTTCCCGTTGTCTTAGGAAAGCAAACAATATCCTGCAGGATGCATCTCACCCGGGACACAGTCTGTTTGTACTACTGCCTTCTGGCAGGAGATACAGAAACATCAAGTCAAGGACAAATAGACTGAAAAATAGTTTCTATCCAAGAGCTGTGGCCTTCTTAAATGCAGTAACTCGATAGTGTGACCTGGGAGTTTGATGGGTGTGGGTGTGGGTGTGGCTGGAATGTGGTTTGTTTGGTTGTTGTTGTTGTGTTGCTTTTGTTGTTTTTAAGGGATGGCATCCAATTTCGTTGCACTTGTGCAATGTTGCACTTGTGTAATGACAATAAAGAATCTATCTATCTATCTATCTATCTATCTATCTATTTCCAAAATGTGTGCCAGAGTGTTCAGTCAGGTTTGATTCGGCTGAAGTATTGTGCCAGTCACATTAACTTGGCCGATGGATTTACCAAACCTTTAACCTTCCAGCGTCATGGGGAGTTTTGTGGTGGTTTGGAGTTGGGGGTAAGTTCTGTACATACTTTCCCCACAGTAGCGCAGGGCGAGTAGGGGTGTGAGGAGAACCTGAGCTTACAGGGTTAAACAGCTCAGAGTGTACGCCCTGCCTACAATTTGGGAGGGGGGAGATTATGCGTCATTTCCGAGAGTCTCCAGCCTTTGTTCTTTTTCTCTACTTTCGCATTTGAGGAGAGAGGACGTGTTTTCACGATGCTGTTCGCTGTGATAGATAATGGATAGTCTGCTGTAAATAAAAACTGCTTCTATCTGCTAAGATCCTGAGTGGACTTTATTTAAGCACACTGAAGAAAGGTTTTGAGTTTGCAGCTTTCTCTTACCGCTGCTCATCTCTGAGTTTGCTCAGAGCCTTTGGAATGTGGCCTTTGAAGTCCGGAGGCCTGGCTGGTTGCTGCGCAGCCGAAGCGGGTTGGACGCCAAGGCTTATCTGAGCAATAAACATTCTTCAAATTCCCCTCACCTCTGTTTAAAAAAACAGACAAGGAAAAAGAGACAGATTTGTGTGTTCTACTGACAAAATGTAATATAAGATAAAGTTTAACAGAGCCATAAATCTCTTGCTGGAAGGAAAATAATTTGGGGGACTGTGATAAGAACGCTGCAGAGATTCTGGGAGTTGGAAAGGAGAATTAAATCTTCAGCGTGTTCGAAAACTGCCCACCTTTTTCTAGTCTGAGGGGAAAATGGCGAAGATCTGCAACGTGTTTTATTAGTGAGACAGAATGGTTTCTAGCAGACTGTCACCTGTTCTGAAGACATCGAAGCAAGGGATGGAGAGATAAGACCCCTGAGAAACTTGGAGATTCAGTTCTGCCAGTAGCCGTGATGGGAGAAAACAACAGTTGGGAAGTAAAAGAGGCAGTGCCATATATGGAAAGAAGGCATCTCCATGAATAGAACAGTTTTCACACACAGGGCAAAAGAAAGATAATAGTTTGAGTTCCTCACTTGAAGCTTTATAAATTTATATATTTTAACATCATGAATGGAAATCATTAATAATGGAGCTGTTCTGGAGTTAGAATGGTGTCCAGCACACTTTCCTGTGCCTCTCTGAGTCTTCAGACTTCTTCCTGGCTCCAAGCAGAGTATCGCAGCAGCGGTGTGTGCCTTGTGTAGGTGCAATAAATCATAGTCTGTACGCAAGCTTCTTGCTAATCTAAGAAGGCTTTAATCATGTATAGAAAAACACAATAAATCAGCCGGGAGATCGAGCAGACATTCTCTTCGGCTCATCAGCGAAAAGTGAAAGTAACTCACATACAAAGAAAGATTCCCGTATGTGAAAGAAACCATGCCTCAGTATGCAGAGACGTTACACAGAACTATTTAACCCTGTAAATTCTGATTCTCCTCACAGCTGTTGGCTAATGGATTATTATTATTACTGAAATGTAACTGATATTAATTAAGATTATAGAACACAGTGATATAACTTTCGGAAATGCACCCAAACCGTCGTGAGGGGGGCCACTTAAACTAAAATGTATTAATTGGAAGTAGATTGGCATTTTGAGAATTGTATAATTTGGGAATTGTTATAATTTGGCTATTATTGGAGGTATATTGGAGAATTAATTTTAAAAAATTACAAAAAAAGAGAAACACCGATTTAAAGCATTTACATACTTTTGTAAAGCTTCAAGTGATAATATAATACTGCTTTCATTTCATTCTGTGTATGACAATTCTAGTATATAATTTTCATTGACCTTATCCTCTGCCATTTATATCAATCATCACCATTTCCAAAGATGATGAGTGGCATTCCTTTCTGGGTGCCTGCAGTGCTGTTGTGGTTGTTATTCAGTGCATAGCTGGTTTCTCAAGGTTAACTCAGCCACTCCACTCCCCAGCTCAGCACTTCACTTCCTCCTTTTTTCCCCTTTTTTTTGTTAAATAATTTTTATTAATTTTCACCAGTTTAGCACTTCGATCCCATAATACTCTATGTACATCTTTTTCAACGTTTGAATATCTCTCCATTTTCTCCTTTGAATCTCATCAGCACAGGAAGGGAAGGTATTTCTCTCAGTACTGACCAAGGTTGTAATTAGTAACTATAGCTTATGTTCCAAATTTTACTATGTTGACATATACTAGCAATGCACTTTATTAAATTTCATTTTCTTTTCAGTGTTTTGAAATCTCTTTTTTCTTTTCTTTTCTTTCCTTTTTGGTAGATTGAAAAAGTCCTTCAACAAGGCGAAATTGGAGATTGTGCAGAACCCTACCTGGTTCTAAAAGAAAGTGAAGTTGGGAAGGTACATATGATATTGTCAGGACTGCCGCTAGGTCCCAGCTCACAGAGGACCAACGCCCAGTGGATATTATATACAAAAGTCTTTATTGAAGTTTAGTTTCCATTTCCAAGCTCTGGGCGCGCAGGCCCACGTCTTAACGCTAGACCGGCTAAGTCCCCTCTGACTCACTGCTCCACCCACACCAGTTTAAGATTCTAGCCTGGCTCCACCTCTTGCGCTGCTCTTTCCTGCGTTGGGTCCTTCTGCCCTCTGGGGTTCCCTCCTTCCTGGACTCCTCTGACGCGGAGCCTCCTGAGTCTTGCCCCTCCCTCCGGCGGGCTTTAGGACCTGGCTCCCTTCCCGGGCTCCCCGCTGTGCCGCGCTCCTGTACATTTGAACTTGGCGCGCGCGCCCAGCCGGTGACTTTCCTTCTGACCGTTTCCCCGCTTCCTGATGTGAGTGTTGCCAAACCTGACTCCTCTCCTCCCTCTGGTGGTGAGGACACTGGTCCCGACTCCTGGGACTCCCCCTCCCCACTGCGCTCTGGTGGAGACGCTGGCCCTGATCTCCAGCTGCTGTTCAGAGACTCCCCGCTGGCCCCTCCCTCTTGAGGTTTCTCCCTTGGAATCTCCCTTGCTCTGGCCACCGGCGCTCCCTTCTGTGAGTCCTCCGATTCGCTAGAGAGGCTTGTGGAATAACTCTGGCCACTGTCACTGCCTGCGCCCCCCTCGTACTCCTCCTCCTCACTCTCCATTTGCTCCCCCTCCTGTGTCTCTCCTTCTGAACCCCTGACATCCATCCCCCCCTCGAAGCCCCCCCTTCCCCCCTCCCCCTCTTCCGGTGCGGGTTCCGGGTGCTCCATTGTTGTAGGGGTGAGTCCAGGATACAGCTCGTCCCCTGAGGCTTGCAACCATCGAGATAAGTCCGGGAAGTCCCCCATGGGCTCGTCGACGACGACCTCCTCCGCTTCCATCTCCTGCGCGGTGTGCTCGAAATCTGCGCTCGACCCCAAATCACCCAAGAGCCCTCCTCCCCCTGTTGTTTGATGGGGGTCCACCTCCCAGGGCCCCTTCGGCATGTCTCTGCGCCAGCCCACCTCGGGTTGGTCCTCCCACCAATAAGATCCCCCCGTGCCAAAACCTGAAAGTGATCCCTCCGGAGAGCTGCCTCCCGGAGCCGAGTCCTCAGCTGACGAGAAACCCCGGAAAGTGCTGGCCGAGAGTGTGGGTGTGAACAAACAATCCTCGAAAAAGCCCGCCGGCATAGGCTTGTGCGGGAAAAGTGTGTGGAATTCTTCCTTGAGCAACTGCTCTTCCACTGCGTAATCCGGCACCCACCTGTTGGCGCTGGCCGGGGTGTCCTCCGTGGCGAGAAGATATTCAATCCCGTCCTCCCCCCACCTTGAGTCTAAAATCTCAGTGGCTTCATTAAGTGGCTCCCCTTTCGGCGACCCCCCTTTTTTGGGCGCTTCTCTGAGCGGGTCTGGCGCCTTCCCCGGTGCTTGAAACCTGTGGGGCTCTCTGTAGGGCGTGAGCACTGATCTATGAAAGACCGGGTGCATTCTGGAACCCTCCGGGAGTGTCAACCGGAAGGCCACTGGGTTGATCTGCGCCTCTACTTGGTAAGGCCCTAGCTGCTTGTGCCCTAGTTTCTTCTTGGCTAACGATCTGGCTGGAACTGCTTGTGCTGCCAACCAGACCCAGTCTCCCACCTGGATGTCCTCCCCAACCCTCCTGTGTCGATCTGCCTGCACTTTGTAAGCCTGTTTTGCCAACTCTAACTGCCTCCTGAGCTGCTCGTGGATCTCCTGCAACTCCGCTGCCACTTCCTCTGCTCCCTGTGGCTCCCCCTCCCGCACTGTGTCCAGACCCGGGAAGGTTCTGGGATGCCTCCCGTAGTTGGCAAAAAATGGGGTCACCCCCGTGGACCCGTGCTTCGTGTTGTTGTAGGCAAACTCGGCCAACGGTAGATAGTCCACCCAGGTCGATGGCTGCTGGTTCGCGTAGCATCTCAGGTACTGCTGCATGATGGCGTTGACCCTTTCCGCCTGCCCGTTAGTTTGCGGGTGTCTCGCCGACGCCAGGCTGACCTTGACGTTCAGGAATCCCATCAGCTTTTGCCAGAAGTTGGAGATGAACTGGCGCCCCCGGTCGGACAAAATAGACCGTGGTAGGCCGTGCACCTTGAACACGTGGTCTATGAACATCTTAGCGGTCTGCTCGGCCGTGGCCACCTTCGCGCACGGAATGAAGTGGGCCATCTTGGTGAACAGGTCCACTACCACGAGCACTGCCGTCTTGCCCCTTGAGCTGGGTAGATCTGTGACAAAGTCCAGGGCTACCCTCTCCCACGGTACGAACGGTGTCTGTAGCGGTTCCAACAGGCCCGCCGGCGGCTGGTGCACAGGCTTAGCCCTTTGGCAGGTGTCGCACCTATTGACATAGTCCGCGACATCCCCCCGCATCTTAGGCCACCAAAAGTCTCTGGCTACTAAGTCCACCGTCTTCTCCTTGCCGAAGTGCCCCGCGCTGGGCGCGTCGTGCAGCTGTTGCAGGACCTTCGCGCGGAGGCTGTCTCCTGGTACGTAGAGGACTCCCTTGCGTAGGAGCAGGCCGTCTCGCACTTGGAATTCGTCGCCCCTCGCCTTGCCACTGCACACCTCCTCCATCTTGGCTCGGGCGAACGAGTCTGTTCGCAGCGCGCGGCGCACCGCGTCCAGGTCCACCGTGGCTGACGCGCATGCCCACGCCTGTGGTGCGAAAATGTGCTTGGCCGCCGCCGGTGCCTCTGCCTCCAGATACTGCGGTTTTCTGGACAGCGCGTCCGCCAAGACGTTGCTGTTTCCTGGGATGTACTCAATTCTGAAGTCGAAATCTGCAAAGAACTCCGCCCAGCGGATGTGTCGCTGGTTCAGGAACCTCGCCGTGCGCCAGTACTCCAAGTTCTTATGGTCTGTGCGGACCTGCACCGTGTGCTTGGCTCCGACGAGGAAGTGCCGCCACGCCTTGAAGGCTGCATGTATGGCCAGCAACTCCCTGTCCCAAATGGTGTAGTTCTGCTCCGCTTTGCTGAGTTTTCTGGAGTAGAAAGCGCACGGCCTCCAGTCCCCCTGGTGGTCTTGCTGCAACAGAACGGCTCCCACGGCCCTGTCTGAGGCGTCCGTCTCCACTCTCATGGGCCTGCTGGGATTTACGTGCAGTAGGTTCTCTTCGGAAGCGAAGAGCTGCTTGAGCTTCTGAAAGGACTGCTCTGCCTGCTCCGTCCAGATGAACCTCTTCTTCTTGGAACTGAGGGTGTCGGTGATGGCCGCTGTCTGCATGGCGAAACCCTTGATGAACTTGCGATAAAAGTTGGCAAAACCGACAAACCTCTGTACTTCCTTCCTATTGCGTGGGCTCTTCCAATCCAGTACTGCACGTACCTTGGCACCGTCCATAGCCAGTCCCTTGTCGGACAGTTTGTAGCCCAAGAAATCCACCTCCGTCTTGTCGAACTGGCACTTCTCCAGCTTGGCGTACAGCCTGTGCTCCCGCAGCCTCTGCAGAACTTCCCTAACATCTCTCTCGTGAGCCTCCGGCGATTCCGAGAAGATTAGGATGTCATCCAGGAAGCAGACGCACTTCTTGTAGAGGAGACCCGCCAAGACATGATGCATGAAGGCTTGAAAGCAGTGGGAACCATTTTTTAATCCAAAAGGCATAACTCTGTATTCATAAGTGCCCAGCGGCGTAAACATGGTTGTTTTCCACTCGTCGCCTTCCCGTACGCGAATGAGATTGTACGCTCCGCGCAGATCCAACTTGGTAAAGATGCGACCCTTCCTCACCGTCGCCAGCAGGTCATCGATCTTGGGCATAGGGAATGCTGAGGGCTTGGTCTTGAGGTTCAAGAAGCGGAAATCAACGACCAGCCTCTTTTGGGGCGTGTCCCGCTTCTTTACAAAGAACACGGGACTGCCTCCTGCCGCCTTGGACTCCCGGATGAATCCCCGCTTCAGGTTGTGATCTATGAACTCCCTGAGCTCTTGCAATTCATCCTCAGACATGGAGTACAGTTTCCCCGTCGGGAGCGTCGCCCCGGGCAGGAGGTCGATCTTGCAGTCGTAGGGTCTGTGGGGTGGCAGCTTATCCGCCTCTTTCTCGCAGAAGACCTCCAAAAACTCCTTGTATTTGTTAGGCACCGCTTGCAACATGCCCAAGTTCAGCTGTGGTCCATCCTCGTGCCCCTCATCTTCCAAGTCCGCCAGGATGCAGTGTTCTGCGCAGTAAGAGGAGCCGAAGGTCAGTTGCCGCTGGTACCAAGCTAATGCCGGGCTGTGCCTATCCAGCCAACTCATTCCCAACACTATGGGCGTGTCTGACAGGCGGGTGACGTTGAAGCTGATGACCTCACGGTGGTTTCCAATGCGCATCACCATTGGCGGCGTCTGCTGTAGCACTTGCCCTCCCAGTAGCTCCCTGCCGTCCACTGTGACGACTTTCAGAGGTACCGCCGCTGGCAGAAGGGCTATGCCATGTTGCTGGAGGAACTGCATGTCTATAAAATCTGCATTGCTCCCCGAGTCTACGGTGATGGGAATTTCCACCAGTAGCCCATTGGGGAGCTGAAGGGATGCGGTGAGCTGCACTACTGGTTTGGGTGGGAGGGGGTCGGTGGGCTGTAAGATCCCTGGGGATTGCTTCACTGACTTGTCTGGCTGGTCCCCAGAGACGCCATCTCCAGCCAGACAGTGGAGTTTTCCTGCTGCGACTCCCTCTGCTGAATTGCGTCTGTTACTGTCGCTGCGGCTGCAGTATGCTTGTGAAACCGCTGGGGACACTCTTTTGCCATATGCTGAGCACTGTCGCAGATGTAGCACTTCCTGGTTCCTCTAGGAGGCTTCATCTTGACTGCTCCCGGAGTTAGGGCTCCGACTGTGGAGTGAGCCTTAGCACCACCTATCTCCATCGGCTCCTCTCCCCCTCCCAGCGGAGGCATGGATCGAGCGCGCGCCGCCTCCTTGGGGAAGGGAGGCAGTCCTTTCGCTGGCGTGCGTCCCAAATGCCCTTCCTCCCTGCCCCAAGGGCGTCCTTCCAACCGAACCCCAATGGAGAGTGCCCGTTCCACCACTTCCTTGGTGGTTTGGGGTCTTCCCCCCCTTGCGATCTCATCTTTCACAGCTCCGCTCAACCCCTCCCAGAACAGGTCTCTGACGGCAGGCGATTCTTTCTCCCAGGCTAGTACATTCACCAATCCGAAAAAACGTGCATGATATTGCCTCACAGTGGCTTTACCTTGTCTTAGTCCGTGAATCTCCCTCCTAGCGATATCCACATCAATCTCAGATAAAAAACACGCATCCATCACTTTAATGAAGGCAGCCGCATTTTGGAGGGCTGGATCCTTGTCTCTCCATAGATTGCGCAGCCACGATTTTGCCTCCCCCCGCAAATGCGAAATAATAAATCCCACTTTCTCTCCCTCATTTTTAAAGTCTTTGTCAAGCAGCTGCAATGTATAAATCACATCTGCTCTGAAGTTTGGATACTCCTGCAGGTCCCCATTGAAGTGAGATACCAGGCTCCCTCCTCTGTTTCCCAGCCCAATCCCTTCTGGTCTGGTGGCTGGTAGCCTCTGTGTACTTAGCACTTCTAACCTGGTTCGCAGATCCTGGCAGGCAGCAGCTGCTTCCTGTTCTTTCTTTCTGGAAGCCGCAATTTCTGCAGTCAACTGCGTCACTGCGTTTTGCAAACTCGCTATCCTCTCTTCGGTAGTCATTTCCCTGTTTTTCGTGAGCTCGCGAAGCACCAATCTTCACCCCTCGCTGCTTTCCCGCACTCCACGAGGTTGCAAAATTGGTGAAAATGGAGAGGGGACTTACTGTCAGGACTGCCGCTAGGTCCCAGCTCACAGAGGACCAACGCCCAGTGGATATTATATACAAAAGTCTTTATTGAAGTTTAGTTTCCATTTCCAAGCTCTGGGCGCGCAGGCCCACGTCTTAACGCTAGACCGGCTAAGTCCCCTCTGACTCACTGCTCCACCCACACCAGTTTAAGATTCTAGCCTGGCTCCACCTCTTGCGCTGCTCTTTCCTGCGTTGGGTCCTTCTGCCCTCTGGGGTTCCCTCCTTCCTGGACTCCTCTGACGCGGAGCCTCCTGAGTCTTGCCCCTCCCTCCGGCGGGCTTTAGGACCTGGCTCCCTTCCCGGGCTCCCCGCTGTGCCGCGCTCCTGTACATTTGAACTTGGCGCGCGCGCCCAGCCGGTGACTTTCCTTCTGACCGTTTCCCCGCTTCCTGATGTGAGTGTTGCCAAACCTGACTCCTCTCCTCCCTCTGGTGGTGAGGACACTGGTCCCGACTCCTGGGACTCCCCCTCCCCACTGCGCTCTGGTGGAGACGCTGGCCCTGATCTCCAGCTGCTGTTCAGAGACTCCCCGCTGGCCCCTCCCTCTTGAGGTTTCTCCCTTGGAATCTCCCTTGCTCTGGCCACCGGCGCTCCCTTCTGTGAGTCCTCCGATTCGCTAGAGAGGCTTGTGGAATAACTCTGGCCACTGTCACTGCCTGCGCCCCCCTCGTACTCCTCCTCCTCACTCTCCATTTGCTCCCCCTCCTGTGTCTCTCCTTCTGAACCCCTGACAGATATAATAAAGATTTTTACATGAAATGCACACCTGTTTCCCTGATACATCTGTCAAAGATGGCTTGCGAAAGCTTAAACCAGAAATATTATTAAAGCGCTCCTATTCCAGTCTAAATTCAGTGCCTCAGGACTGTTGTTGTTTTTATCTATGTATAATAACGGGGGGGGGGGGGGTTCTGCTCTCCCTGCTTACACGCTCCACCTGCCATTCCCCCACATTTTGGCTTAGTCATTTTTATCTGTTTTTCTACTGATGCTTTTGGTTTTTTTATAAACCAATTTGAGGTTTGAGTCCAATCAAAACAGTATATAAATCTTGTGAAATAAATAGATTAATAAATAAAATAAAGTAATGAATTAGCAAACTTTTCTCCTTCTCAATCCCATTTCTGAAGCTATTTCTCTCTTCTATTCTGCCGCTTCACTTTTCACTCCACCCCTGTTCTAACTACCTTAATTTATGGCATCCATAGAGGAATTAACAGAGGTTGCTAGTGTGTGTTACAAACTAATTTTCACAGTGTTTGGATACATGTCTTATTTTAGCTAATCCCCTTTTCTGCTTTCTTTCAGACTAAAGAAAAAATTGAGAAATTAAAAGTGCATGCTGAGTCCTTTTGCCAACGTTTGGGAAAGTATCGTATGCCTTTTGCTTGGGTTCCAATAAATTTAGCAAATTTCTTCAGTGTTTCAACACTTGAAAGAGATATAGCAGAGTTAGAAGTTTTAAATGGTAAGTTTAAATGTTGTGTGTATGTGTACATAAGAATTAATATTGAAACAGGAAATTTTAAAAATATCATGTCAAGGAAGTGGCTTTGCTTCAGCCTCTAGATTATAATGTAATTTGTGTCCTGTATTTGTAAAGCACATTTTGGAAGATCCGTGAAATTGGCAGTTTACAAGGATATGAAGGAGAAAAAAGTATGGCAAAAAATAACAGGTTACTCTCCAAAGGCAATGCATCCCTCCACAGGAAAATAAAAATTCCAGTCTTCAATTGGAGCTTAAAAGTGTGCTAGATAGGCACAGTCACCCTTTACAGCAGCATTGCTAAGATTATTTTATTAACACTTGTTGTGAGAGTTGGATGGGAAGCCATTGACTCTGTTCAGACCCAAAGGAATAGTACTAAACTTCTCAGTGAGATGTAATTCAGCAATTTCATGCTGCTGCCTTCACTGATGTGATAGTTTATAGCGATGAGAGGAACAAGCCCTATGGGAAGGCTTTCTTCCCCTGTGGCAATCCATAGCTTGACCTTTAGCCCTGTAACAGGGGAATTATAATCTCACAGCCTCTGGTTATATTTCCTGCAAGGCTGTTATAGAAATGAATAAAGTATGGAGGTGTCAGGCCTGGTCGTTGTCCTCTTCAGATCACCACACAAATGCTTCTTGTTCTTTTATAACTTTTTATTGCGTATTAGCAAAACAATCTTATAAACGGTTCTTAACTTTAACTATTCTTCCTCAGAGTCACTTCTTTCAGATACCTTCTGAGCTCTGCTTCTCCGTGACCAGCCACTCTCAAAATGGCAAAGGCGCCCTTCCCTTCGCTTTCCCACTCTTTTTCCTACCCTCCTGGCTAGAGCTGGCCTGTATCTCCCCTCCTCCCAATCTGAGATAGGACTGAACCCTGGCCTTTCCTGGGAACAGCCGGTCCCTTCCTGTTGTTCCTCTTGCTCTCTTCTATTAGATTCACTGCTCTCTTCCCCCCCTTGGGGAATGCTTTCTCCCTCTGAGAAACTGGAAACTTCTAACTCTTCCCTGACATCACCCCCTCCCCTAAGCCCCCCTTCTTCCTCCTCCTCGCTCTCCTCTGTTTCTGAAGGACCGAACCCTATGAACTCTTCTTCCTCGCTATCTGTCTCTTCAAAAATTTCTTGAAGATGCCAGTTATGGGGTTTTGGCTTGTGGGGATATTGTGTTGTTCCTCTTGCTCTCTTCTATTAGCTTCACTGCTCTCCCTCCCCCCTTGGGGAATGCTTTCTCCCTCTGATAAACTGGAAACTTCTAACTCTTCCCTGACATCACCCCCTCCCCTAAGCCCCCCTTCTTCCTCCTCCTTGCTCTCCTCTGTTTCTGAAGGACCGAACCCTATGAACTCCTCTTCCTCGCTATCTGTCTTTTCAAAAATTTCTTGAAGATGCCAGTTATGGGGTTTTGGCTTGTGGGGATATTTTCTATGAAATTTTCTCTGCAATTCCGGAATGTTTATTTTTTCTGTTGGTTCCCGTGAGTTCTTATTTAACCCTTTCCATGCAACCAAACACTGTAATTTCCTCCTACTTATTCTCGAGTCTAATATCTCTTCCACTTTGGTCTCCTCTTCCCCAATCAAGGTGGGTAAAGGAGGTGGTTCCCTTGAAATTTGATACTTATGTGCTGGTACAAACACTGACAATAAAGATCTATGAAATACAGGGTGTATTTTCATATTTTCAGGTAAATGAAGCTTGAAAGCGACTGGGTTAATTTGAGCCTTTACTTGGAAAGGTCCCAATCTTCTTGGCTCTAGCTTTTTACACCTCCCTTGTATTGGTTGTCCCTTGGTAGACAGCCATACCCAGCTCCCTACTTGGATTTATTCCCCAACTCGCCGATGCCTGTCTGCAGCTCTCTTGTAAACCTCTTTAGCTTCTTCCAAATCCTCTTTCAGTATCTCATGAATGCACCTCAACTCCTCTATCATTTGTTCTGCTGCTGGTACTGCTAACTGCTCCTCTTGACCTGGGAATGCCCTTGGGTGCAAGCCATAGTTTGCCACAAATGGGGCTCTGCCCGTAGACACATGCATTGCATTATTATATGCAAACTCTGCTAGACTCAACTTCTCTAACCATCCGCTTTGCTGACAACCAGCATAACACCTCAGATATTGTTGTAGTGTTGCATTTGTTCTTTCAGCTTCCCCATTGGTTTGCGGGTGTCTCGCTGACGTGAGGCTTAGCTCCACATCTAGTAATTGCATTAACCTCCTCCAAAATTGTGATGTAAATTGGGCCCCTCTATCGGAAATGATTTGTGATGGCATACCATGCAACCTAAAAATATTATCTAAAAACATCTTTGCAGTTTCCTGCGCTGTCAGAATTTTGGCACATGGTATGAGCCAACAGTGTGACACGGCAGCTAAAAAAGCCAATGCAATTCTGGGCTGCATCAATAGGAGTATAGCATCTAGATCAAGGGAAGTAATAGTGCCACTGTATTCTGCTCTGGTCAGACCTCACCTGGAGTACTGTGTCCAGTTCTGGGCACCACAGTTCAAGAAGGACACTGACAAACTGGAACGTGTCCAGAGGAGGGCAACCAAAATGGTCAAAGGCCTGGAAACGATGCCTTATGAGGAACGGCTAAGGGAGCTGGGCATGTTTAGCCTGGAGAAGAGGAGGTTAAGGGGTGATATGATAGCCATGTTCAAATATATAAAAGGATGTCACATAGAGGAGGGAGAAAGGTTGTTTTCTGCTGCTCCAGAGAAGCGGACACAGAGCAATGGTTCCAAACTACAAGAAAGAAGATTCCACCTAAACATTAGGAAGAACTTCCTGACAGTAAGAGCTGTTTGACAGTGGAATTTGCTGCCAAGGAGTGTGGTGGAGTCTCCTTCTTTGGAGGTCTTTAAGCAGAGGCTTGACAACCATATGTCAGGAGTGCTCTGATGGTGTTTCCTGCTTGGCAGTGGGTTGGACTCGATGGCCCTTATGGTCTCTTCCAACTCTATGATTCTGATTCTATGATTCTATTAAATTTGCCATCTTGGTTAGCATGTCAACCACCACAAAGATCACTGTTTGCCTATGCGATGACGGTAGATCCGTTATAAAATCCATAGACACCACATCCCAAGGCCTTCCCGGCATGGGCATAGGTTGCAACAACCCTGTGGGAGCTGCTCTGGGTGCCTTGGCTCGTTGACATAGTTCACAACCTCTTACATATTGTGTTACCTCCCTCAACTTTGGCCACCAGAACTGCCATGTGATTTGATACAGGGTCTTTTCTCTACCAAAATGTCCTGCAGTCGGGTTATCATGATGTTGCCTCAACACTTTACCTCTTAATTCACCTTCAGGTACATACAGCACCCCTCTCCTGTACAACAATCCACCTTTTCCCTTGAAACCTTCCTCTTCCCCTCTACCTTTTCTCAGTTCCTCCATTTTCCTTTGTGCAAACTCATCTGTTACTGTCAATCGCTGGAATTCCCTGCCGTCCACTACTACGGCTGCACATCGCCACTGATCCGATCTCAGCATTTCTTGCAACTTGGGAGGTGCTTCCCCTTCCATATACTCAGGTTTGCGTGATAGCACATCTGCACGAACGTTTTGATGCCCAGGTATGTACTCAATCCTAAAATTAAACCCAGCAAAAAACTCTGCCCACCTAATTTGCCTTTGGTTTAGCTGTCCAGCAGTTCTCCAATACTCTAAATTCTTATGATCTGTTTGTACCACCACCTGATGTGACGCCCCTTCCAAAAAATGTCTCCACACTTTAAAGGCAGCATGCACAGCTAAAAGTTCCTTATCAAATATGGTGTAGTTTTGTTCTGATTAATTTAATTTTCTAGAGTAGAATGCACAGGGTCTCCAGTCCCCTTCCTTGTCCTGTTGCAGCAGAATAGCCCCAATAGCCCTATCAGAGGCGTCAGTTTCTACCTTCATACGTTTACTCGGATCTAAGTGCATAAGATATTTTTCTGAAGCAAACAGCACTGTAATGGGAATTGGGGTTGCTTGTGCGTAAATTCCAAACTGCTCCAAGCTGGTTGTATAGCTGGACCTTTCCCCGGTTTGACAGCCCTAACAGCGCGACTGTCTCAGTCACTGGCAGCATCCGTCAGTGGGCGTTTCCTAATTTCTTCCAACATAAGAATTCCTTAACAGCAAGTCTCCGCCTCGCTTCCCTGCGCGGAAGCCTTCTGTGCAGAGTGGGCGTGCCAAGCGGTGGTCCTGCGCTCTCCTCACTGATCTCACTGGAAGAGTCTCGGAGCCTCCCCTCCGAAGTACTCTCAGCCTCTCCTTTCTTCCTAGTGTCACCTTGGTTTCCTTCCCCAGCGGAAGCTCTCTCTCTCTCTCCTTGCTGGTTCCCTCTCCGGCATCATTGGGGAGCCTTACCTCTCCACTCGGCTCCGATGTCAGTTCCCTGACAATCGCCTTTAATTTATCAAAGACCTTCTGTGCTTCCTCAAACCATCTGAATGGCCCCTTGCCTCTTAGACAATCAGTCAGTAGCATTGTGATTTTGGAGTAATTACCTATGAATTTATGATAGAAATCAGCAAATCCTAAAAACCTCTGCAGATCTTTCTTAGTTTTAGGTGCCTCCCATTCCACCACTGCCTGAACTTTACTGGTGTCCATGTGCACCCCTTTGTGGGAAATGTAATATCCCAGGAACTTCACCTTTTGTGTGTGGAACTTACATTTCTCTAACTTCACATATAACCTGTTGGTCCTCAATCTCTCTAACACCTGCGTGACATGTTTTACTTGTTCCTCCATACTTTCATTATATGTTAAGAGGTCATCTAAATAAGAGACACAGAACTGATCCAGTATACCTGCTAAGACGTGATTGATGAAAGTTTGAAATACCCCTGAGCCATTTTGCAAGCCAAAAGGCATTGCCAAGAATTCAAACGCACCATACTTAGTACAAAAACTGGTTTTCCACTCATCTCTGACCCTTATCAGATTATATGCTCCTCGTAGCTCAAGCTTGGTAAAGACTTTGGCTGACCTTACTCTCTCTCTCTCTCTCTCTTTTTTAAATAATCTTTATTACTTTTCAAACTTACAAGAAAAGGTTCAGAGCAGTGGTAATTTAATTTTTCACTCTCTCCTGCAGGCTCGCTAGGTCCAAAATTTCCCCCCTCTTCTCCTGCTTCCAAGGGGAGATTTAATCCTTTACAAAAGACTTTCCAAGGCTTTAACTTGCAATGTCTTTGCTTCAATCTATTTACAAAAGAGGAAGGCGGACTTCCTGTTTAAAACCTTCCCGTTTCGATGCCAAATTAATGAATTTAAAGATCCAATTTTCCGATCTACTCACGGGTAGTTGTTTAAAGTCAAATTGTCTACAGGAAAAAGTCAGTGCTCTCCGGCAACAGCGATGTGGCTTCACTCCGTGAAAGAAGCAGTCAATTCGAAGCACCGCTCCGCTCACCCCACTTCGCTCCGGATCCCCAAATCAGGGTTTCCCTGTGAGTAGGGGAAGCGCAAAAGGTGCCAGCCGAGTCCCAGGTTCACAAGCTTCTCCTGCCTGTGATTTCAGTGGGTCTCCACCTTCGCCGTGGCGGTTCAGACCCTGATTTCCACGGAGCAAATTCCTCCCGATCGGAGGAACTCCGCCATTGCCTGGAGGCGCAAACCCGGAAGTCCTGACCTTACTCTCTCTAAGAGGTCATCTATATGTGGCAGTGGGCACACGCGAGGCTTCATTTGGCTGTTAAGGATTCTGAAGTCACATACTAATCTTGGTCCCCCTTCCTCCCCTTTCTTTTTGAAAAAAATATGGGAGCATCCCCCGAGGCTGTGGACTCTAATAAAACCTCTCTGCAAATTCTTTTGCAGGAACTCCCTCAGTGCTGCAGATTCTACTTCCGACATGGCATATATCTTGCTTGGTGGCAACTGTGCCCCAGGGACTAGGTCTATCTTGCAATCATAGGGCCTATGTGGTAGAAGTTTATCTGCTTCTTTTTCACAAAAAACATCCCGATAAGCAATATATTGTGACGGAATCTCACTTTCATTCCCCATCAACTTCCCTTCTACCTCTGTTCCCATTACTTCCACCTAGATTTTTCCCTTTTGCCCCAAACAATGTGTTATACAATAGATCAAACAAAAAACCAAAGACCTTTGGTTTTTGGCAATCACTGGATTATGACGATTGAGCCAACTCATGCCCAGCACCATCGGGTGCCCAGCTAGTTTGGTCACATGAAATGCCCTGGTCTCTGAGTGATTACCCATATCCATTCTCATTGGTGGAGTCTCATAAGTCACTTCTCCTGAAAGTAGCGGTCTGCCGTCGATTGTTTTCACTCGCAGTGGGAAATTCAAAGGTAACAAAGCGATTTTGTGTTCCTGTACCAATTTCTGGTCTATGAAATCTGCTGACGCTCCTGAGTCTAACAGCGCCTCTACCTGGACCCTATGTCCATTGGGAAGTTGTAGTTGCACCTTCACCATTAGTCCTGGGATAGGTGGTTCCGCATGAGAGCCTTCTATTGCTCCTCCACCCGGCTGCAAGCTCCCATTTCCAGCCGGGGACATTCGTTTCCCTGATGCAGTTACTTCAGGCAATTGTCTCCCATGTCTGCTCCAGATAGAGACTCCCATCCTTTACGATTGCGACATTGTCGTGCTAGATGCCCTGGTTTTCCGCAGACGAAGCAACAGGGAGATAGGACTTAACCCTTGCCTTTCCTGGGAACATCCTGTCCTCCCTGTTGTTCCTGTTGCTCTCTTCTGTTAGATTCACTGCTCTCCTCCTCCCCTTGGGGAAAACATTCTCCCTCTGGGAAACTGGAAACTTCTAACTCTAACTCTTCCCTGACAGGAGGTGTTTACAATTTTCTTGAATTAAGTATGTGATATTCTTTATTTATTTATATACTACTTAAATGTAACACTTGCTTCTATGAAATATATATATGTATAATAAAATTTGCAATTTAACACATGCTAAAACATAGGATACAATTGTTTGATTCTGCATTAAGTGATGTCTTGCAGCTTCAAGATGAGGTGATGGAAAATGTAAGCAAATGAGGAGGTCTTTCAGTTTTTTACATCCCGAAAGTGTGCAACATAACAATAGTAAAGTGATTCATTTTTTTATTGAAACTAAGATCCATTTGAATTTTTTTTCTGAAGGCAAAGGGTCCACTGGCGACAGAAAATCAATGGCAATGCAAGGTAGAAGACTTTCTGAAAGAAGCCTTGGATTGGAGGATGTTCCTGCCTTGCCAACCTTTAAAAACACCACTCTGACTTTCAACACATTTTTTAAACAGGTATAGTATAGACTGACATCTTCAAGATTTTTATGGTTTCCCCCCTCCAGTGACCTAGAAACAAGTAGCCTAACAAAATACATGAAAAGTAAAAGGAGTACTTTTACTACTGTATTTTTGGGTAGTAATGTAGAGGAAATTGAAAATACCAGTATGCAGTTTCTGAGTTTTTCTTGTCTAATAAATATTGAAAACAAAAAAAGTTCAGCATTTTTAATTCTGTTGCAGAATTATGAATTGTTTAAGCTGTAACTTTAGCCCCACTTCCCTGGGAATAAGCTCCATTGAATTCTTTTTAAATATATATATATAATTTTTTATTAAATTTTCTTTTACAAATTAATCAACACAATCATGTTCTCAAATTTCCAGTTTTTTGTACTTCCACCAGCTCCTCCACCAATCATCCATATTTTCTATTCATTACGCATTTTTCATAACTTGTATTGCCAGTTAATAGTAACTTATCGCTTCTGTGTGTTTTTTTTTACAATACATCTTTAACAATCACAAAGCCTCTTTGAAACCGACTAACGTTGTCTGTACATCACATCTGTTTTCCAGATAATCCATAAACTTTCCCCAGTCCTCGACGAATTTGTGGTCTTTTTGATATCTAATTTTCCCAGTCATTTTGTCCAATTCTGCGTAATCCATAAGTTTCATTCTCCACTCTTCAAGTGTCGGTAGATCCTCTTGTTTCCATTTTTGGGCCATTAGTATTCTTGCCGCTGTTACTGCATATTGAAAAAGTTTATAGTCCCTTCTATTGATCTCTCTTCCTGTTATTCCTAGCAAAAAGGCTTCTGGTTTCTTTACAAATATATATTTAAACATCTTTTTCAGTTCATTATATATCATTTCCCAGAAACCCTTAACCTTCTTACATTCCCACCACATATGAAAGAATGATCCTTCTTTTTCTTTACATTTCCAGCACTTATTACATGTCTTATACATTTTTGCTAACTTGACCGGTGTAATGTACCATCTATATACCATTTTCATGATATTTTCCTTTATCGCCAAACATGCAGTAAATTTCATATTTTCATTCCATACTTTTTCCCAGTCAGTCAATTGTATATTATAACCAAAATCCTTGGCCCAGTGTATCATAACCGATTTAACCTCCTCATCCTTCGTCTGCCGTTCCGGTAAAATTTTATACATTTTTGACATTATCTTAAGATCATTATTTATTATCTCTGTATGAAATTTCGATTCTTTTTCTATATATCCCCTCTCTTTTAAATCCTTTTTAAACATTTCATTTACCTGAAAATAGTGCAACCAATCAAACACATAGTCTTTTACTTGTTCATATGGCTTCATTATCCATTTCTCCCTTACTTTAGTTACCAAGTCTCCATAGGTAATCCAATTTCCTCTCATATTAATTTTATTTACACTCATTACCTCTAATGGAGACAACCAGTGTGGGACTTTAGGTTCCAGTATATTTTTATACCTGTCCCAAATTTCTAATAAGGAGCCCCTGAAAATATGATTCTCAAAACCTTTATGACTTTTCTTTTTCTCCAACCATAAATAGGCGTGCCATCCAAATCTGTTATCAAAACCTTCCAAATCTAATAACTTATTGTTTTTTAATTTTATCCAATCCCTTAACCAGCAGAGACAAGACGCTTCATAGTATAGTTTCAAATCTGGCAGGGCAAAACCACCTCTTTCTTTCGCATCCGTTAGTAGCTTGAATTTTATTCTTGGCTTTTTACCCTGCCAGATATATCTTGAAATCATTCTTTGCCACTCCATGAAGATCTTTGTCCCCTTAATTATAGGAATCATCTGAAACAAAAATAACATCTTTGGAAGCACACACATTTTAATCGTTGAAATTCTACCCCAGAAGGAGAGTTTCATTCTGCCCCAAACTTCCATATCTTTCTTAATTCTATTCCACACCGGTATATAATTGTTTTGAAATAAGTCAATAGTTTTTGGGGTTAACCATATTCCCAAATATTTTACCTTCTTAGCCACTTCAATTTCTGTTTCTCTTTGCATTTCTTCTACTAAAGTCTGATCCATATTCTTCACCATTACTTTGGTTTTTTTCTTGTTTAGTATAAACCTGGCCACCTTGCCAAATTGATCAATCTCGTTTAAAACTTCATTTAAACTGTTTACAGGGTCTTCCATCGTTATTACCAGGTCATTAGCAAAGGCTTTAACCTTATATTCATTTTGACCCACTGTCACCCCTTTTATTAGTTCATTTCTTCTAGTTGAACTCAAAAGGACCTCCAGAACCATTATAAATAACAATGGCAAAAGAGGACATCCCTGTCTTGTACCTTTCCTTATCTTCACTTCTTCTGTCAGAACATTATTTACCATCAATTTTGCTCTTTGCTCTGAGTAAATTGCCCTTATACCATTATAAAAGTCTTTCCCCACTTCCATCATTTCTAAATTTTTTAACATGAATTCCCATGATATATTGTCAAATGCCTTCTCCGCATCTACAAACATTAATAAAGCTTGTTTCTCATTCCTAGCAGTCAGATACTCCAAAGTATTTATTATATTTCTCACATTGTCTTTCGTCTGCCTGCCTGGAAGGAAACCTGCTTGGTCTTCATGAATGAATTCTTGCATTATCTTTTTAAATCTTTTTGCTAATATTCCAGAGAAGATCTTATAATCCGTGTTCAACAATGAGATTGGCCTATAATTCTTCACTTGTGTTAAGTCAGAATCTTGCTTGGGGATCAATGTAATAAAAGCTTTTTTCCACGTTTCCGGAATATCTTGTTTCAAGATATTGTTCATAACTTCTTTCATTGGTACCGTCAGGGTGTGCCTCAGTTCTTTGTAATAACTAGATGTAAAACCATCTGGTCCTGGTGCCTTTCCTTTTTTCAATTCTTTTATAATCTCTGTTATTTCCTCATTCTCTATTGGGGCATTCAGTCTGTCTTTCTTTTCTGTCGGGATCTTTTGCACCTTTTGTTCTTTTAAATATCTTTCTATTTTCTTCATGTTATTCCTTTCTCTATTACTATACAAATGATTGTAAAAGTCCAAGAATCCTTTCCTTATGCCTTTTGGATTTTCTATTTCTTCTCCATCCACTATGATTTTGTTAATTGTATTTTGTTCTTTCCTTTTCTTAATTTGCCATGCAAGCCATTTACCTGATTTATTAGCGAATTCAAAGTTTCTTTGCCTTAACTTTTTGATATTCCATTCCACCTCTTTATTTATTATCATTGCAAACTGCGCTTGCAGGACTTTGATGTTTTGTTTTATTTTAAAATTATTTGGTTTCTTGATTAATTTTTGTTCATTGTCCATTATTTGTCTTAAAATTTCCTTCTTTCCTTTCTCTCTGTTCTTGTTTTTAATCCCATTCTGTTGGATGAAGAACCCTCTCATTACTGCCTTACTTGCGTCCCAAACTGTGCTCATCTTTGTACCTTTATTCATGTTGTCCATGAAAAATTCTGCCAATTTTTTTCGAGCTTCTTGTATAATTTTTTGATCGTCCAGCAAATAGTCGTTTAATCTCCACCTGAATTACAGTGGTGCCCCGCAAGACGAACGCCTCGCAAGATGGAAAACCCGCTAGATGAAAGGGTTTTCCGTTTTGGAGGCGCTTCGCAAAATGAATTTCCCTATAGGCTTCCTTCGCAAGACAAAAGCCCTTAGGGAAATCTCTGGGGACAGCGGGGAAGCGCAGTGCGTCTTCCCCACTGTCCTCGGACCTCCTCCGAAGGCTGGCGGTGGGGCGGAGAGACCGCCTCCCCCCGCCAGGCTTCGGAAGGCTCCTCCGAAGGCTGGCGATGGGGCGGAGAGCCCTTCTCCCCGCGCCAGGCTTCGGAAGGCTCCTCCGAAGGCTGGCGATGGGGCGGAGAGCCCTTCTCCCCGCGCCAGGCTTCGGAAGGCTCCTCCGAAGGCTGGCGATGGGGCGGAGAGCCCTTCTCCCTGCGCCAGGCTTCGGAAGGCTCCTCCGAAGGCTGGCGATGGGACGGAGAGCCCTTCTCCCCCCGCCAGGCTTCGGAAGGCTCCTCCGAAGGCTGGCGATGGGGCGGAGAGCCCTCCTCTCCCTGCCAGGCTTCGGAAGTCTCCTCCGAAGGCTGGCGATGGGGCGGAGAGCCCTTGTCACCGCGCCAGGCTTCGGAAGGCTCCTCCAAAGGCTGGCGATGGGGCGGAAAGCCCTTCCCCCCCGCCAGGCTTCGGAAGGCTCCTCTGAAGGCTGGCGATGGGGCGGAAAGCCCTCCCCCCCCGCCAGGCTTCGGAAGGCTCCTCCGAAGGCTGGCGATGGGGCGGAGAGCCCTTCTCCCCGCGCCAGGCTTCGGAAGGCTCCTCCGAAGGCTGGCGATGGGGCGGAGAGCCCTCCTCCCCCCGCCAGGCTTCGGAAGGCTCCTCCGAAGGCTGGCGGCGGGAGGAGGTCTCTCCGCTCCACCAGCAGCCTTTGGAAGGCTGCGCCGAAGGCTGGCGGCGGGAGGAGGGTTTTCCTTCCCACCACCAACATTCAGAATGCTGTTCTGAATGTTGGCGGTGGGGAGGAAAAACCCTCCTCCCACCGCAAGCCCCGGGAACAGAGAAGCGCTGTGCGCCTTCCCCTCTGCTCCCGTATCTGTCCGAAGGCTGGCGGTGGGGCGGAGAGACCTCCTCCCCCGCCTGGCTTCGGAAGGCTCCTCCGAAGGCTGGCGGCGGGAGGAGGTCTCTCCGCCCCACCGGCAGCCTTCGGAAAGCTGTCCTGAAGACTTGCGGTGGGAGGAGGGTTTTCCTTCCCACCGCCAACATTCAGAATGCTGTTCTGAATGTTGGCGGTGGGGAGGAAAAACCCTCCTCCCACCACAAGCCCGGGAACAGAGGAGAAGCGCTGTGCTGAAGGCTTGCGGTGGGGAGAAAAGCCCTTCTCCGCACCGCCAGCCTGGCAAGCGGTCTCCATAGGAACGCATTAATTGATTTTTAATGCATTCCTATGGGAAACCGTGCTTCGCAAGACGAAAAACTCGCAAGAAGAAAAAACTTGCGGAACGAATTAATTTCGAGGCACCACTGTATCTTTCTTCGTACCTTTTAATTTCCAATTTTATTGGGCTATGATCAGAAATTACTCTTGGCTGGATTTCTATTTGTCGAATTCTTGGTGTTAGCTCATTCGAGACCCAAATTTGATCTATTCTTGACATTGACTGATTTGGTTCCGAATAAAATGTAAATTGTTTCTCCAATGGGTGTCTTAATCTCCAAACATCAATTAGGTTACAGTTTTTTGCTTAGTTTTTGTGATTGTGCGTTTCTTTTTGATAATCTTTTTGAATGCTGTTTTATTGTAAGTGAACACAAGTGAGTTGTATTTAACAGTGATACATAATTAGTATCAAGGTACATAATAAACATGAACATGGAACATTGATACCTACCAAACCTAAGTCACCCATTATGTAATGTAGCTTTGAGAACACTATCCAATCATCTCGTCCTTTGTCGTCCCCTTCTCCTTGTGCCCTCCATCTTTCCCAACATCAGGGTCTTTTCCAGGGAGTCTTCTCTTCTCATGAGGTGGCCAAAGTATTGGAGTCTCAGCTTCAGGATCTGTCCTTCCAGTGAGCACTCAGGGCTGATTTCCTTAAGAATGGAGAGGTTGGATCTTCTTGCAGTCCATGGGACTCTCAAGAGTCTCCTCCAGCACCATAATTCAAAAGCATTAATTCTTCGGCGATCAGCCTTCTTGATGGTCCAGCTCTCACTTCCATACATCACTACTGGGAAAACCATAGCTTTTACTATACGGACCTTTGTTGGCAAGGTGATGTCTCTGCTTTTTAAGATGCTGTCTAGGTTTGCCATCGCCTTTCTCCCAAGAAGGAGGCGTCTTTTAATTTTGTGGCTGCTGTCACCATCTGCAGTGATCATGGAGCCCAAGAAAGTAAAATCTCTCACTGCCTCCATTTCTTCCCCTTCTATTTGCCTGGAGGTGATGGGCCCAGTGGCCATGATCTTAGTTTGTTTTATGTTGAGCTTTAGACCACATTTTGCGCTCCTCTTTCACTCTCATTAAATGTTGTTTAAATCCTCCTCACTTTCTGCCATCAGGGTTGTGTCATCTGCATATCTGAGGTTGTTGATATTTCTTCCAACAATCTTAATCCAGCCCAGCCTTTTGCATGATGAATTCTGCATATAAGTTAAATAAGCAGGGAGACAATATACAGCCTTGTTGTACTCCTTTCCCAATTTTAAACCAATCAGTTGTTCCATATCCAATTCTAACTGTAGCTTCTTGTCCCACATAGAGATTTCTCAGGAGACAGATGAGGTGATCAGGCACTCCCATTTCTTTAAGAACTTGCCATAGTTTGCTGTGGTCGACACAGTCAAAGGCTTTTGCATAGTCAATGAAGCAAAAGTAGAACTCTCTAGCTTTCTCCATAATCCAGCGCATGTTTGCAATTTGGTCTCTGGTTCCTCTGCCTCTTCTAAATCCAGCTTGCACTTCTGGGAGTTCTTGCCATCTCATTTTTGACCACATCCAACTTACCCAGGTTCATGGTTCTTACATTCCAAAATGCAATATTTTTCTTTACAGCATTGGACTTTCCTTTCGTTTCCAGGCATATCCGCAACTGAGCGACCTTTCGGCTTTAGCACAGACGCTTCATCAGCTCTGAATCTACTTGTACTTGTCCTCCGCTCTTCCTCAGTAGCATGTTGGACGCCTTCCGACCTGAGGGGCTCATCTTCCAGCATCATACCTTTTATATGCCTGTTGTCTTTGTCTATGAAGTTTTCTTGGCAGGGATACTGGAGTGGCTTGTCGGTTCCTACTCCAGGTGGATCACGTTTGGTCAAAACTCTCCACCATGACCTGTCCATCGTGGGTGCCCTGCATGGCATAGTTCATAGCTTCTCTGAGTTCTTCAAGCCCCTTCGCCACGGCAAGGCAGTGATCCGTGAAGGGGCCATTATGTCATAGTGTTTCATATATAGTTAGCTGCAAAAGAAAATATTTGATTATATATATAATTATGAGGCTGTTATCAAATTTCTCGCTGTTTACAGGAAGGAGATCGGCTGACTGATGAAGACTTATTCAAGTTCTTAGCTGATTACAAGAGATCATCTTCTTTGCAGAGAAGAGTGAAATCTATACCAGGTACTTTTAATAATAAAGCTAGGTCCAGCCATATACAGTGACTGGATTCAGACAGGCTTTCCCAGCTCCATAAGCGATGGCTTATTATCCTGGTTTGTTCACTGACATTAAGCCACTGTCTACCATTTTGGATGCAGTGAGCAAATTGGGATTAATACAAGTCAGGAATGAAATACCTAAAGATGATGGCTGAAGGAAGAGCATTCTGCACAGCACGCTTTCCCTGCTTCATAAACCCTGGTTTGTCAAGCTGAGAAAAATTATCTAAACCTGGCCAAGTTTGTTTCTTGGGATTCCTCAGGTGTTGGAGCAGGCAAGCAGTATTCCTGCTATTGGGGATTTGTGCTGGAGTATTTGCCTTGAAGGATTCATCTGTTCTCCTTGCCACCCTGGGCTTCTCTTAGCATTCCTTCTCCTGGGCTGAAGGCTACCTTACCTCAGTTCATGTCATGTCATTATAATTTTCCCTAATCAATGCTTTACCTTTCCTCCCCATTCCCATTTGTTCCCCACTGCATCAAATGGCAGGTGGTCCTGTGAGAATCACCTCATGCTAAATATCCTGTGGAGGATGGTGTACCCAGTGTTCACACTCTCAGCCATCTCAGGCTGTGTACATGCTGAGACTATATGTGAATCAGAGTGTATTGACCTGTCTCATTTGTTAGATTTGGCATTTTCTTCTGTTTTGTTTATTTTTAATAAAGCATTTGTCTTTCATTTTACTATATTTTGTTTAAAGGATTGCTCAAGTTGGAGATCTCCCCTGCTTCAGAAGGTCTCAGTTGCTGTCTCAGCCCAGAGTTGTTGCTGGTGAAGCCATTCCCTGAAAACCGCAGTCGGCCTCATAAAGAGATTCTGGAGTTTCCAGTACGAGAAGTCTATGTCCCCCATACTGTATATAGGTAAGAGGATTAACATGATCAAGGTAAATTCATTCTCTTCCTGGATTAGGACCCACATCTAAATCAAATGAGCTAGACCTCTTGTCTAGTTGGCATTACCAGGTAATGCTGTTGAAGACATACGGGGAAAGTAATTCATAGCAATGTTAATCAGACAATAAATGTTGAAGTATAACTAGCTGAGGTTGCTGAATGCCTCCTCAAACTTTATTTGTGATAATTCTAGTGACAGAGAAGAACCATTGCATGTAGTGTGGGGTGGCCCAGTCAAGATGCACCCTGGGAGAGGATTTGAGAAAAGTCTCGCCCCTTTCCTGGGAGCCACTGCATTTCCATAAAGAAATCTGCCTCCTTTTCTGAGAATTGCTGCAACTGTGAACAATTGGGATAAAATGTTAAGTGGTTTTTGAAAGGATTAAAAATGTCCTCCTTGTATGTTCAGTGCCCCTCTGCATATATCCCAACTGTCTTTATTTACCCAGAATAGCCACTGACTTCTGGTTATGTATGGTTGTCCACATTTGGAGAGATTGGGAGTGGGAGGATGCTCTAAAATACTGATAAGGAGAATTGCTGGGACCTCCTCCCCATCTTACCTCCTGGTCTTGAAAGGTTAAATCTGTGAGACTAGGCAGGGGGTAGTCAACTGCCATCTGTCCTGAGTCTGTGTGCATGCCAATGCGTGTTCATGAACACTTAATACATCATCCAGCATGCTGCCTGCAATTGCACAATTCAACTAATGAGGTTTGTTTTGAATAGTCAGCAGCCTATCATCAGGCAAATAAGTGTTTCCCCCCTGTGTCTATTCAGTGTGCTGTTTGCTTATACGTCTCTGCAGAATAGGCTATGAATGAATGAATACAGCTTATAAATGGCTGAGACTTTTGGAATGTGCAGTGGATGGGCAATGTGGTAGTGATCCTTGACATGAAAACAAGAGTCTCATACAGTACATTTTGTGCTCATTTCCACCTGTGAAATGTTAAGAGGGTGTGCATGCCAGCTATTAACACCCATTGCATTCAAAACAACAACAACTTATTTATACCCTGCCCTGGACACAGAATTGACCTGCGCCTCCATGTACAGCTATGAGTCCAAAATGACTCCCAGGCTGAGCACCTAGTCCTTCAGGGGCACAGTTACCCCGTCAGGGGAAGCTGAGGTTGCCTCTGGGTCCAATAACCCTCCAGCCTCTCCTGAGCTGCAGAGGCTCAGGGCAGAGAGATAGAGGGAACTACGTTCCTGTAGGAGGAGTGCTCACCTCCAGGCCAGGAGAGGCGAGTCACCTGTGGACCAGGGCCAGCCAGCCCCAGTCCCAGGTTGCAGGAGCAACATTGTTGGTAGCCTGTTCCTGCACCCTGTCCTGCTCTTCTGCCAGAGTTCCTGACCTCACCCGACTCCCTGCCTTGGACCCAGCTTCAGCTTTGATGGACAGCCTCCACACCGCACCCTCGACCTTGGACTGGACTCGGACCTCGCTGCACAGTTAACTCTCAGGACCAGCATATTGGCCGCATCTAAAGATTTTTTTTTTTAAAAGAAGCGGTTTGATAACTGCCTCTTTCAGCAGGTCTGGGAAGGCTCCCTCACAGAGAAAAGCATTCACCACCCCGCCAAGCCCATTGCCCAGCTCTTCCCAGCTTGCTTTTATAAGCCAGGATGGGCAAGAATCAAGGAGACAGGTGGTTGGTTTCACTTGTCTAAGCAGCCTGTCCACATCCTCAGAGGTAACAGACTAGATGGGGCTCTAGCACTCTCCCACCCTGGCCCTGAATCTGAGTGACTTTATCTGGAAAAAAACTTTGCAAAATCATTGCAGGAGATAATGTGGCCCGTACTGGACCCCAATGGAGCAGGTGGTTCTGCTAAATTGTATACCACCTGAAAGAGTCTCCTGCTACTGTTTTCTGCAGATGCAATAGAGGCGGTGAAGAAGGTCTTCTTCGCCATCACTGTCGCAACTTGGTAGGCTCGACATTGAGCTCTAACCCGTGTCCGGTCCGATGCCACCAGCACTCTAGCTGTCTCAGCAGTTGTTTCATTGCCCTCAGCTCCGGGGAAAACCATGGGGCTGTCCGGACTCCATGCAATCGGAGAGGATGCTTCGGAGCCAGACAGTCAATAGCCCTTGTTAACTCTGCCTTCCAGAGGACCACCAGGGAATCAGCTGAGAGACCATCAACATGGGATAAAACATCCCCTACCCCTCTCTGGAAACCATTTGGATCCATTAAGTGGTGGGGGCGGACCATCCAAATCGGTCCCACCTCCCTGCAGAGGCCTGCTGAAGTTTATTTCTCTAGTAGAAATGACTGAAATTGCCTAACCTACTGTTTCCATACTACTGTTCTGTGTACTCAGTAATTTGGGGTGCAGGTCCTAGAATACAGATGAAGATTATTAATTTTTGCTTGAAGGCCAGATTTCCTCTGGGGGTCGCAAGCCAGCAGTGGGTGTGACCAAGACAAAAGTGGGCATCCCCATCTTACTCACTGTGTGTGCATGTACACACACACAGTACAGCACATCCCACTCAAATGCATGCATTCATCACACACAGAGACATACATGCATAATTTGCATTCAACACACACATTCTCTCAGAGAGTCTCCCAGCATAATCTCTGCAATCCTGTTTCCTTCCTGCAACTTCTGCTTCTAAAATCAATAATTTGGATCAAAATATACATTCCTCTGTTGCCCACCCCCAAATAATCCAGAGAAATGCCAAGGAGGCCAGTGGCCTTTGTCTGGCTCAGTTCTCCAAAAGGATATGGGAGAATGTGATGTGATGCTAATGTGATGCTAATGTGTAATACCAAGATGGAGGTCTATCAAGCTGCTTTATGGAAGTGAGTCATGGGCACTGGTGCCAACTTCAGCAGGCACTGGGTGCCTGGCACCCACAATTCTTTTGTTGTGGGTGCCCAGCCTCTGCCCCCCACTAGCTTTGCCCCACCACCACTGCGGCGCCCCAGCACCACCCAGCATTCTGCCCTGCCACCACTGCCCAGCCTTCTTCCCCTGCCACCACCACTCACCAGCACCGCCTTAACTCCAGCACTCAGGTGCTATGGTGGTGACTGGGCTGGGGCCTGTGTCTTCATCATGGGGCCTTTGTTGGGACCCACTATGGCCACAGATGGAGGTTGTGCAGCAGCCAAAGTCCTCATGGCAGAGGTGCAGGCCCCGGTCCAGGTGGGTGGCACTGGAACATGCAGTGTATGCATGCTGGGCACCCATGATGTGGGGCCCAAGTTGGTGCAGTGTGGGGCAAGTTAAAACCGTCAGGAGTGACACCTCAACTCCTTTCATATGTGCTGCATCAGGAATATTTGGGGTATCAAATGGCAGGACAGAATTCTAAACAAATACAAAAGTGACATAAAATTATCTCTTGGTTTTCTGAAATTTCATTTCCCCCCAGAAATCTTCTATATGTGTATCCACAACGGCTGAATTTTGCAAACCGCCTGGCTTCAGGCCGGAATATTACCATTAAGATACAGTTTATGTGTGGAGAAGACCCTGCCTGTGCAATGCCGGTAAGATTGTTTATTGTACATTTCTAGTCAAAATAAAAATAGGCAGCATTTTAAATTTAAAAGTAGTCCATTAATTTCAGGGTAAGACTGAGCCAATTTATAACAACATATATTTACTAGGTGGCAAAACAGATCAGATAGTAGCCGAGCTAATAAAAGCTGAAATCAACTATGGTGAGATCTAAATGCAATAATAAATATTTTTAAAATGTTCATGTACTACCAATTAAAACCATTTTTGTTAACAAGTCACCTTTAGTTTTTATATTTTAAATTAGCATTTACATGACCTGAGCCTGATCCAAACCTGACCCTGTCTTCAAATGAATGCCTAATACTGATGCATTATGTTATAACCATATCTTTATGTCTTAGTCACTTTTTAATTAATGTTGTTTAATGTATTATGTTTTGTCATGTAGGTCATTTTTGGGAAATCCTCAGGTCCAGAATTTGTTGCAGAAGTTTGCACACCTGTTACATATCATAACAAGTAAGGTTATCATTACCATCTGTGGCATGGGTTGGCAAACTAAGGCCCGCAGGCCAGATCAGGCCCAATTGCCTTCTATTTATTTATTTTTTATTCGAAGTTATAACAAGACATATTATCCAAAAACATATCCTTATTCCCCCCCCCCATTTTTCCTCCCTCCCCCTCCCCGCCCAGAACCCCACCCCCCACCCCACCTCTCGACTTCCCTCAGTTCCAGTCTTTGGTTTCTCTAATATTGCTATTTTCTGCATGTTACTCAAACTTTTTAGCTGATTATTATTAGTAAAAAAAATTGTGTGTGTTTATTCAAAACCTGCCAAGGAGTCCAATTCACTTTGTTACATCTTCAGATACTTTGTGAAAGGTTGCCATTCATCCTTAAAGTCACAGTTATCCTTGTCCCGTAGCTTATATGTCAATTTTGCCAGTTCTGCATAGTCTATCAATTTTCCTTGCCATGATTCTTTAGTTGGGCCCAATTGCCTTCTAGATCCGGCCTGCGGATGGTCCGGGAATTGCCACGTGGATTGCCAGCATGCACGTACTTTCCCTCTCCCTCACATGGCAGTGTTTTACTCCTCAGGGACGGAGCAATCTTGTCCCACGCCGGGCAACGCTGTGAAGGGGGGGGTGACACTGGCTGCCAGCTGCTGCTGCTGCTGCTGCTTGTGCGTTGGCGGGTGGCTCTGTCTTCTCTGCGATTCCTCTCAGGAAGTGGAAGCAGCAGCAGCAGCAGCAGGTGGTGAGTAAAAGCTCCAGTGATGCCCCAGTTGCCCTACCTCCATCCACGGCTCCTCCGCCGGGGCTGTTGCTTCTCTCTTCGCTGGCCAACTCAGCCTCCTGAGCTGGCTGGCACCTGGCTGGCTGGAGAAGCCCAACTGCAGCTATTGGGACAACAACTGGAGCAGGTAAAGCAAAGCACCTTCAGGCCTCTTTGTGGGCTGGTGAAATTTGTTCACTGCCACAGCTTAAGAGGCTCCAGAGATGGCTCCAGAGCACTGCTGCTGCTCCTGTGAGTGTTTGGGAAGACCGCTCCTTCCTCCAGCCAATTCCATCGGGCCTAGGGGGCGGGGCCTACACTCACTAATACCCTGAGCAGCTCTCTGCAGCAAGTGGCAAAAATGTTTCTAAAATTTAAAAAAGTGTTCTTAATCTGCTGCACCTCAAATGGTGGGTTTTTAAAAATATTATTTTATTTTATTATTTTCTTTTTGTTTGGGGAGGGACAAATGTTTAGTCGGGGTGGGGAGTAGTTTAATTTTAGCATAATTGGTTCTTGCTTTGTTTTTACTTTCACTATTTTGTTAAGTTATTGTATAGTTTGTATTTTGCTTTTTAAGGGGAAAAGCTCAGGGCTGCCTGGGCATGGGCCTCAGCCAACAGAATAGCTGGGGCAGGTGCCACGGGGGGATGTATTGGGACACCTGATCTCAGCGATCACGTGCAAGAGGAGCCATTACACCAGGACCAGACCGTGTCATTACTGAAGAGGCAGGTTTAGTTGTTTTTTGAAGACTATCCCTGCCTCCAGGTCTGATCCTGACCGGAAGGATCCTGGAATCAGCAAGGGAAACCCACATGACCTGAAAGTGTTGCTCTGCAATGCCATATCAGTGATTCACTGCCATCCACGACCTGATTGTGAATGGAGGATTTGACCTGACATGTGTGAGAGAGACTTGGTTGGATGAAGCAGATGGGCCTGTCCTTGCCGCTGCTTGTACACCAGGTTTCTCTTACCCAGGTCATGTGGGCAGGGTGGGATTTTTTGCAGTGATTTTTAGGAAGTCACTAGTTTACACTGGGCATCCTATTGGGAAGACCCAGTTTTCTGAGTGCATGTTCTGGAAGTTGGGCAATAGGGGCAGTACAGGATTCCTTTTCGTGTACCAACCTCCCTGCTGCACCAAGGATTCCCTGCCCGAGCTGCTTCAGGTCATGGCGGATGTGTACCTGAAGACACCTAGATTGGTTGTCCTGGGGGATTTTAACATCCATGCCAACACAAACTTACAAGGGGCCACTCGGGACTTCATGGAAAGCATGGCCTCCATGGGGCTGTCCCTGAATAAGTTTGGCCCAACTCATAGCTGTGTACTTGCCTTAGACCTGGTGTTCACTTCTACAGTTGTGGGTGATCTGACACTAAGTAAAAGCGAAACAAAAGAAGTGCCATGGTCAGGTCACTTCCTGGTGCAACTGGACTTCTCTGCGACCCATCCCCTCTGCAGGGAGGTGGGACCGATTTGGATGGTCCGCCCCTGCCACTTAATGGATCCAGTTGGATTCCAGGGAGTGGTAGGGCATGTTTTATCCCATGTTGATGGCCTCTCAGCTGATTCCCTGGTTGTCCTCTGGAATGCGGAGTTAACCAAGGCTATTGACTGTCTGGCTCCGAAGCACCCTCTCCGATTGCATGGAGCCTGGACAGCCCCATGGTTTTCCCCTGAGCCGAGCGCAATGAAACAATCGCTGATACAGCTAGAGTGCCGGTGGCGGATAACTCATTTTGAATCAGACCAGACACAGCCTAGAGCTCAATCTGGAGCCTACCAAGTGGCAATGGCGAAGGCGAAGAGGACCTTCTTCACCACCTCTGTTGCATCTGCAGAAAACAACAACAGGAAACTCTTTCAGGTGGTTCACAATTTAGCGGAACCACCTTTGTCGCCGGAGCCTGGTATAGACTGCAAGATCTCCTGCAATGCTTTCGCAAAGTTTTTGCAGATAAAGTCACTCAGATTCAGAAGGAGGTAGACTCCACTGTGGGAGCAGGGCCAGGGTGGGAGAGTGCTGGAGTCCTGTCTAGTCATGTTACATGGGATCAATTCCAATCTGTTACCTACGAAGAAGGGGACAGGCTGCTTAGATAAGTAAAACCGACCACCTGTCTCCTTGATCTTTGCCCATCCTGGCTAATAAAAGCGAGCCGGGAAGGGCTGGGCAATGGGTACTGCGGGGTGGGGAATGCTTCCCTCTGGGAGGGAGCCTTCCCAGACCCGCTGAAAGAGGCAGTCATTAAAACGCTTCTTAAAAAAAATATTTGCACCCAGCCAATATGGCCAACTATTGCCCAGTCTCAAATCTACCAATCTTGGGCAATGTCAGGTTTAGCGCTTCTCCCACACAAGACTTTGGCAGTTTAAGTAGCTGAGGTTTATTTCTCAATAACAGGCTTACAGCAGTCCAAGCTTCCACAACTCATCCTTCGCCATTGGAGTCAGTTGACTCGACTGGTTTCTGACCCCTCCCAGGCCAGATATATGCCACGTCCTTGCCCGCCTCTGCTCTAATTGCCTCCTACTTCTTGGTGTCTCAGATGCAGCTAATTCCTCCTCCTCTGGAGGTGGAGACTCAGGTGCAGCCAATTCCTCTTCCTCTGTAGATTCCTTGCTACTAGTAACCTAGTCTGCTTCCTTGCTACTAGTAACCTCCTCCTTCCACCCTCTTTGTTTGGGCTTGTGCAGGAAACAGTGGTGGAACTCTCTCTACAATTATATGGGGCATGCACATCCTCTGCCTTCTGCCAATAATTATCCTCAGGCCCATAACCTTTCCAGGCAACTAAGTATTGCAGCTTCCTCCTGCAGAGCTGAGAATCCAATATTGCTTCTATCTCATATATCTCCTCTCCCTCCACCATTACCTGTGGTGGAGGAGGTTGTCTAGGTTTCTGATATTGATGGGCTGGTGTGACCGGTGATAGGAGAGCCCTATGGAATATTTTCATAGAATTTGGTAGTTTGAGCTGGAATGATACAGGGTTAATTTGTTCCACTACCTCAAACAGCCCTACCCTTCGTGGTCCTAACTTCTTGCACCTCCCTTTCTGAGGCAAGTCCTTGGTGTACAACCATACTTGATCTCCCACCTTGATCTCAGGCCCTGACCGTCTATGCTTGTCTACACTCCTCTTGTACACTGCCTTGGTGGTGTCTAGCTGCTCCCTCAATAATCCGTGTAAGGTCTGCATTTCTTCCACGAGGTGCTCCAAGGGTCTGGGAACGCTCTTGGGTGTTGTCTGTAGGCTACAAATGGAGCTTGCTGGGTTGACACGGCACAGTATTATTGTAGGCGAACTCTGCCAGTCCCAACTTGTCCACCCAGTCTCTTGCTGATAATTAACATAACAGCAAAGGTACTGTTGCAGCGTCACATTGGTTCTTTCCTACTCTCCATTGGTTTGAGGGTGTCTTGATGAGGTCAGGCACACTTCCACGTCCAACAGCTGTATCATCTTCTAAACCAGCGAAGTGAATTGTGTACCTCTGTCTGAAATAACCCTCAATGGCAACCCGTGCAATTTAAACACGTGGTCCACAACATCTGCACCATTTTTGTGAATAAGTCCACCACCACCACCCATATCATGGTCTGTTTCCTTGACTCTGGCAGATCTGTGATGAAATCCATTGCGACTGTCTCCCAAGGTCCTTGCGGGGTGGGAAGCAGCTGTAGCAATCCGGAAGGTGCTTCCCTTAGCATTTTTGCCCGCTGGTAGGTCTCTCACACTCTTTTGTCTCTTCTTGCACTTTTGGCCACCAGAATCGCCTCGTGAGCTGATACAGTGCCTTGTAGTATCCAAAATGACCCGCCGTAGGGTTATCATGGCACTTGTAGCACTCGAGCCCGAAGTTCTTCCGCCGAAACAGAGTGCCTCCCCCTTGAACAGTAAACCGTCTTTCTCACTGAAGCCCTCAACGCTGTCCCCATTCCCTCACATTGCTTCTAGTTTATCTCGTACAAACTCATCCTCTACCGTCTGCCTCTTAAACTTTGCGAGGTCCACTACCCATGCCGCTGCCAGTTGCAGTTGGTCTGGTTTCAACATATATTTCAACCCGGTGTCTGGCTCTCCCTCCAAGTAGTCAGGCTTTTGGAACAGAGCATCTGCTCTCTCATTTTGGTGTCCCGGTACATATCTTATCCGGAAGTTGAATCGGGCAAAAAACTCTGCCCATTGGCTCTGTCTCTGATTCAGGTGCCTCTTAGTTCTCGAGTACTCCAAGTTCTTGTGGTCGGTGTGCACCTCTACTGGGTGTTGGGCTGCTTTGAGCAGATGCCTCCACATGCCCAGAGCTTCCTTTATGGCAAGCAATTCTCTTTTCCAAATGGTATAATTCAACTTCCGAGAATGAAACGCACACAGTCTCAGATCTCCATTCCTGTCCTGCCACAGTTCTTTAGTCGGAGAGTCTTCATTCTTCCATCCTTGTGCTATTAAAACTCTTGCCGCTGAAAATATTTTTCAATTTCCTTGGCAGGTCTTTTCCTACAATCCCTAACAAAAATGCTTCAGGGTTTTTTTTTTACAAATGTTAAATGGAACATTTTCTTCAACTTATTATATATCTGTCAGAGCCGCCCCTAGGTCCCGGCTCACAGAGGACCAACGCCCGGCTGTGGTTATGTACAAAAGTCTTTATTGATGTTCAGTTTCCATTTCAAAGCCGCAGCGTGCAGCTCTACGTCTTAAACCCTAGACCGGCGAAGCTCCGTCTGAATCTCCTCCCCTTCCACACCAGTTTAAGACTCTAGCCTTGCTCCACCTCTTCCTTAGCTCCTTCCTCCTCTGGGCCCTCCTGCCCGCTGAGGTTTCATCCTTTCTGGACTCTTCTGACGCTGACCCCCCTGATTCTTGCCCCTCCTTCCGGCGGGCTTTAGGACCTGGTTCTCTATCCGGGCTACCTGCTGTGCCGCTCGCCTGTACATTTGAACTTGGCGCGCGTGCCCAGCCGGCAACCTTCCTCTTGACCGTTCCCCGGCTCTCCGATGGAGGCGTGGTCAATCCTGACTCCTCTTCTCTCGCTGGTGGTGAATACGCTGGCCCCAATACTTGGGACTCCTCCCCCCCACTACGCTCTGGTGGGGAAGCTGGTCCTGATTTCCAACTGCTGCTCTGGGAGTCCCCACTGGCCCCTTGCTTCTGGGGTGTCCCCCTTGGGGCCCCCCTCGCCCTGGCCACCGGCGCCCCCTTCTGTGAATCTTCCGATTCGCTGGAGAGGCTCATGGAATCTCTCGGGCTACTGTCATCTTCTCCTACGCTGCCCTCGGATTGCTCCCCCTCGCTCTCCATCTCCTCCCCTCCCTGCGCTCCCGCTGCGTCCCTGACAATATCATTTCCCAATTTTCAAAAAAAATTGCTACAATCCCACCACATATGGTAAAAAGTCCTCCTCTGGTGCTCTCTCAGTCCCAGCTGCAAGGACGATTGCACAAGCTCTTCCAAGGATTCAAGAGGCCCTATTCTCGATAACTCGTCCAAAATCGATTCACTCAAGCCTGCCTGGTACAGTGCAGCCACAGGTTTACTGTCTAGCTGCCAGCCCAGTTTTTGAACTAACAAGCTGAATGAAGTACAATAGGCAGAGACAGAATTCTTGCCCTGGCGTAGATTCAGCAGCTGCTGCTCTGCCGCTGCATTCTTAAACATACAATTCATCATCTGCAGAAACTTGCTCATCTGAAACTCGCTCAGATGGTGCTTACTAGCCATAAGCGGCATTGCCTTCCGGCTGGCGGATTACATAGGCAATTTTTGGTCCTGTGTGAGTGCCTGGAGGCAGTTAAAGGATGGATCGCGGCTAACAGATTGAGGTTGAATCCTGACAAGATAGAAGTACTATTTGGGGCGGGGGCGGGGCAGGTCCTGAATGGGGTAACTGTGCCACTGAAGAACCAGGTGCACAGCCTGTTAGTCATTTTGGACTCACTGCTGTCCATGGAGGTGCAGTTCAATTCTGTGTCCAGGACTCCATCTGGTACGCAGGCTGAGACCCTACCTGCCTGTGGACTGTCTTGCCAGAGTGGTGCGTGCTCTAGTTATCTCCCACTTGAACTACTGCAATATACTCTATGTGGGGCTACCTTTGGGGTGGGGCTACGTGGGGTGACCCGGAAACTGCAATTAATCCAGAATGCAGCAGCTAGACTGATGACTGGGAGTGGCTGCCGAGACCATATAACACTGGTCCTGAAAGACCTACATTGGCTCCCCATACGTTTCCAAGCACAATTCAAAGTGTTGGTGCTGACCTTTAAAGCCCTAAACAGCCTCAGCCCAGTATACCTAAAGGAGCGTCTCCACCCCCATCGTTCAGCCCAGACACTGAGATCCAGCTCCGAGGGCCTTCTGGCGGTTCCCTCATTGTGAGAAGTGAGGTTACAGGGAACCAGACAGAGGGCCTTCTCGGTAGTGGCGCCCGCCCTGTGGAACACCCTCCCATCAGATGTCAAGGAAATAAGCAGCTATCCGATTTTTAAAAGACATCTGAAGGCAGCCCTGTTTAGGGAAGTTTTAAATATTTAATGCTGTATTGTTTTTAACTCTCGATTGGGAGCAGCCCAGAGTGACTGGGGAAACTCAGCCAGATGTGTGGTGTATAAATAATATTTTTTTTATTATTCTTATTATTAAAAAATATAGTCCAGCCCCCCACAAGGTCTGAGGGACAGTAGACTGGCCCCCTGCTGCAAAAGTTTGCTGACCCATCTATGGCCTCATATATGAGAAAAAATCTATAGCCAGGGAGGCTCACCTGGTGCCTTTGTTACATATCTTTAAGCACCAGGCAAAAACATTCCTCAACTCTCAGGCCTTTAGCTAATTAAACAATCTGTGGCTTTTTTAAACATATTGTTTTGTTAGTTACTAGGTTATGCATTTTTGCGTTTTTATATTGTAAACTACCCTGTGATCCTCAGATGAAAGGCAGTATAGAAATTAAAATGAATGAATGATTATTATTGTGTTGGGTTTTTAGAAAAACAGGCCAATTTATGGAAGAAAATCAGTGATTAAGATGGCTGCATCAGTTGCTCTTAAATATTAGATGGCAAAGGGAAGAAAATAATCAGTTGGGAATAGTCAATCTCAAGCCCCCTTGGCAAACCAAGGTCAGGTGGTACCCGGTGCAGAAAATTTCTTGTCCCCCCCCACACACATTGGGGGAAAAATGCCTGCAGAAATGCTGTGCCCTGCCTGGTAGGAGGGGGAGGGGCAGGCGCCCCCCCCCCCATTAGGAACTGGATCCTAGCCTGCACCCTGTTTTGGCAAATAGAGGTGCAGGCTGGGACTTGGGCTGTGCCAGGGGGTGGAGCAGGCAGAGCCGATGGAGGTAGCATGTATTTTGCTAAAAATATTGATTTATAACTAACTCTTCAGGTTTTATGGAAGCGACTATCATTTGTTGTTATTTTTATCATAAGCTCAGCCAAATATAATATGTTTAAGCTGAAGAATGACAATGGGAGAGTGTGGTAGATCACTACCAGTTTTTGATATTGGAAAGTGGATCAAACCTTGCTGGAAGTTGGACATGCCTGGTCTAGGACACCAGGTGCTATTAAACAAGCAATACCAGTCTTGATGGACCACTGATTCACCCTGAAGCTATGAATCAGTAGAGGCAGGAATCTTCAAGGCAACATTTTTAGCATGGGAGCATTCTCTTCATTTTTCTCCTAGTATCAGACTCTTTATCAGGAAGGGTCACCTGGGTAGAGCAAGGCTTGCCGCTTCTTTTTGCTGCTTTAGTCAGAAGGTTTTGCCCAACTGTTGCACTGCCAGAAGGCTGTGCTCTTTTGCCAACATGAGAGGCTGGACAGCCATCACTTGGGAATTGCTGGATGGAACATCTTCGTGATGGATATTGAGTAGTTTGGTGGGACTGGTTGTGTTGGTGAACAAGGTGTATGAATTACCATCTTCCTGAACAGCAAATATTTCTGCAAAAGGAGTGGTGAAATTGATGTAATAAAGTTGTTCTTCTGATCCACCAAAGATTTTTTGAAAAAAATAGTGGCGCTGAAATATGAAATCCTAAGAGGTGGCTGATGAAGGTACAGTGTTGCCAATGGCTGCATAGTGCTTAAAAAGCCAGGAGAAGTCTGCAGGTTCACAGGCTCCTCTCCACCTCCTCTGTCAAGTTGGAATTCTGCTACTTGGCTTTAACACTGCTACGTATATTTGTTTTCTCTTATATTTTCAAATGTAGATCTCCTGATTTCTATGAAGAAGTGAAAATTAAGCTGCCAGCTAAACTCACAGAAAAACATCACCTGTTATTCACATTTTACCACATCAGTTGTCAGCCAAAGCAAGGAGCCTGTGTAGAAACTCTCCTGGGATATTCAGTAGGTCAATTTTGGTTCATGTTGGCAAGTTCTTAAGGAAATAGACATTTTCCACAAAGCTCAATGTTCCACTGTAACAATTTCCCCCTGCAAAACTTGCAAAAGATTTTTTCAACCAAAGGCAAAATTATTTGAATTTCTTAGGCATGGATGCAAGATTTCAAAGGAGCATGAGTGAAATATAATCCACCACACTATCATGTTTGCAATGTGTACAACAAAAGTGCACTAGAAACATAGTTGCAATGCACTTGTATATATGTGAAAGGCATATGTAGCATAGTTCAAATGACAAGAAAATGAGACACGCATAGGTCACAGACGTGTGCCAGTGTCTATTGCATCTGTTGCATGTATGATAGTGTATGGACTGGGTACATGTCTTAGATCCCACATATAACTCATGGTTTACATGTATATCACACCTGTCATATAGGCATGTGGCATGTCATCTGTCATCCGAACTAGGAATGACTCCGTCCAGGGGCAGCTGCAGCTCTGGTGTATAAATGTATAGCCTACCAAGAAGAGTAATCTGCCTTCGTTTGGTTGGACTCTTAAAAAGCTATTCGTAATTTTTGGTTCAGAACTAATCACTTTTACAGAACAAAAGATGGTGGCAGTGATCCAGATAACGTCTACAAAGTAGCTATCAAAGAAATTAGACTGTAAAAGTCTTTACATTATCCACTATAGGAAGGAATACAATCTCAGTTGGTATTTAAATATTTTACTCAAGAATATAATTAAGCCAGATCAGTATCCAGCATCATATGAAGTAATGATATAACACTGTTTTTCCATTCAGTGGCTGCCAATTCTGTTAAATGATCGTCTCCAGACAGGCCATTATTGCCTCCCTGTTGCCTTGGATAGACTGCCTGCCAACTATTCCATGCACTCAGCAGAGGTAATGGGAAAAACCACAGAAACAGTCTCCCCTTTTAAACAGACACGATCGACTTTATTTTCAGTATAATGCAGAGCTGGGCCACTTTCCCTCAAGAGTGGACCGAGAGACAAAAGTGTTCTGCATTATCTAACCTGGAATAAAGATTGTCCAAGTCAATTGATTGACTTTCCCCCAAGTCAAGCATCCAGGATAAAAGACGGGGGTGGCAGGCGCGTCGAGTTCCACCCAATATTGAGGGGGGGGGGGCTGGCGCGCATGCATGATGTCACATGGTGGGAGGAAGCCCGATGGGGCCTAGTTGCAGCTGCAACCTGACGGGGCCTGCCAGGCTGCGGAATATTGAGGGGGCCCAGCCTCCTCTGGCATGCCGGGGGGGCATTTATTTTTTATCAAATAAAATACCACTCCTTCCAATTGTTCTGAAACTTATTAAAAGGAAGAAGAAAACACTTTGGGGGAAATAAGGAGGGAAACAAATAGGAAGGAAAGAACTCTGATAAGTTGGAAGACTGAGGAAGCTTCCTAGGCCCTTTTAAAATGTGGGGGGTTTTTAGGGGGGTGTTTTTGTTTTGTTTTTATTTTGATTATGTATTTTGTGATTTTGTATTTTGATTTTGTTCTGTGAACCGCACTGAGACCTCTGGGTATAGGGCAGTATATAAATTCTAACAACAACAACAAGGTGTAAGGGGCTGCATAAAATGAAGTCCATGCCATAAGTTGCCTAAAGGTAAAGGTAAAGGGACCCCTAACCATTAGGTCCAGTTGTGGCTGACTCTGGGGTTGCAGCGCTCATCTCGCTTTATTGCCCAAGGGAGCCGGCATCCAGCTTCCAGGTCATGTGGCCAGCATGACTAAGCCGCTTCTGGCAAACCAGAGCAGTGCAAGGAAACTCTGTTTACCTTCCTGCTGGAGCGGTACCTATTTATCTCCGTGCACTTGGACATGCTTTTGAACTGCTAGGTTGGCAGGAGCAGGGACTGAGCAACTTGAGCTCACCCCGTCGCAGGGATTCAAACCACCGACCTTCTGATTGGCAAGTCCTAGGCTCAGTGGTTTAACCCAAAGCACCACCCACGTCCCACTACAAGTTGCCAACCTGCATTCTAATATTTGCCTTACTTAAATAGAGTATCATATATAAATGCATGGGGTGTATACACTAGGGGTGGAATTCGACATTGCACTAAAATGAATTTATCAGCTTGCAAGGTAGAATAATCCTCTTCTGCCATTTGCACCACCAGAGCCACACAGGGTGAAAGAAAGGTTGGAAAATCCCTTGCATAGGAATCACATTGAAGGGGTTCATTAGGTGGATCCTGCCCTATGTATGTTAAATCTCAGCAAAGTCTCTGGAAGTAATATGGGGAAAGGCATAATCTAGTTCTCCAGCATGAAACAAAACAGGGTCTTAATTGCCGGCCATTTAAAAAAGACATGTATCTGAACTTTGTTATTTTCATAATGGGACTTATGACTTGGTCCTACAGCTCAGTCAGATTCATGTTAAAAATTATGTTATGGAATTATTTGGTTTGTTCCTCTAGGTTAGCAAGCAAATATGAGGCTCTAATATTCAGAGGAATTGCAGCTTATGTTCCTTTGGGACATTGTTTGTGGGAGAACTTTCTAATGGATAATGTAATGGATATAGATTTCAATTCCACCACTGCAACTTGTTTCTATGAAACACAGGAGAAGTAGTCCAGACACTGCTTTATTTTGTTTTAAAACTTCATCTGCCCCCACCTTTGTGCTTATACAATATGATTATATGTAATCATGTATAGACTAGGATATCATGATTATTTCCAGCAACTTGCTCATGAGCACTTTCTTAGCTAATGTCTTGGTCAGTTTCAACAATGAGCATTGGTAAAAACTTAACCCAGATGAATTAATCACATACTGTAAAGCCATATAAAATGCCGTGCCATAATCTCAGCAGCCTGATAGGCTGAGAATGACCTGCACTGGATTGCAAATGTTAATGTTGGGTGTAAACATTAAGTGTTAATTGCAAAAAAGGCCAAAAACTTAGTAGAATTGTATTGGCATCTTGAATACATTGTGTGTATGTGTGTGTGGTTTGATCAACAAGTTGTTTTATCTTCAATACAGAAAGTTCCTCCACAATCTCCTCCAGTTAAATGGGTTGAAGGACACAAGGGAGTGTTTAATATTGAAGTGCAAGGTATATCATCAGTTCACACACAGGTGAGGATTTAATTTTTACCTGGAGACTGGCAACTGAAATCCCAAGCATCAGAGAAGCTATTTCAAGTTCATAGCTTGGATAAAATGACTTGCTTAAAAAAATTCTGGCATTAGAAAAAAAAATTGTTGGAATACCTGAAGCCTGAGTTACAGTTGTCACCAGCTTCCTATTCAAGGAAACCCAACTTAAAATATAATGCAACTTGCTTATTTGTATAGTTCCATGAGACTTTTTTAGAGTCTTAAAAACAACAATGCAGCACAGGTGCTGAGCAAGACTGGTTTGTAGTCCTGTTGTGTTCCAAACAAATTTCTCAAAGAAGCCCCCTAGATGAAAATGGTGTCACAACTTCCAATTGAAATCATGTGCATTGCCTGAAAAGAACCAGGGAGAAGGTGTCAACTTCCAGTAAACTTGGAGCCTGTTCATATACCAGTATTAGCGGAAGGGGTGCTTCATAAGCCTTTCCCATTAGACCATTTTAGGCATAAACCCCCAACACATGCAAACCAGTTCTTCTGCTACTTGGGGTGTGTGTGTGTGTGTAATGGAATATGGGTGCCCATTAAGTTCAGCAAAGTATTCATGTGTATCTTAGAATAGGTTTGCAGTTGAAATGGGGAAATAAAACCTGTTCCAGGATAAAAGGAATGATGTAGTAGTCTCCAAATGTAATCTTAGTTTCATTGCTTTGTTGGCTTTTTCACTTTAAACTACAGTGGTACCTCGGGTTAAGAACTTAATTTGTTCTGCAGGTCTGTTCTTAACCTGAAGCTGTTCTTAACCTTTAGCTAATGGGGCCTCCCGCTGCCATCATGCCGCCAGAGCATAATTTCTGTTCTCATCCCGAAGCAAAATTCTTAACCCGAGGTACTATTTTGGGGTTAGCGGAGTCTGTAACCTGAAGTGTCTGTAACCTGAAGCGTCTGTAACCCGAGGTACCACTGTAAAGCAGTTAAGATTACAATCCTGAAAAAATCCTCGTGTATGACACGTCTAGTCTTGTACAGTGGTGCCTCGCAAGACGAAAATAATCCGTTCCGCGAGTCTCTTTGTCTAGCGGTTTTTTCGTCTTGCGAAGCAACCCTATTAGCAGCTTAGCGGATTAGCGCTATTAGCGGTTTAGCGGCTTAGCGCCTATTAAAGGCTTAGTGGCTTAGCGGCTAAAAGGCTATTAGCGGCTTAGTGGCTTAGAAAAAGGGGGGGAGCGGAAAAATCGCAAGACTCGCAAGATGTTTTCGTCTTGTGAAGCAAGCCCATAGGGAATTCGTCTTGCGAAGCGCATCGAAAAACAGAAAACCCTTTCGTCTAGCGGGTTTTTCGTCTTGTGAGGCATTCGTCTTGCGGGGCACCACTGTATTTCAAAGCAGTTTTGAATTTTAGAGAAATATCAGAAATGATTAAACATTGATCCTTTATGATTTCTTACCTTTTTCCATTTTCTGTTTGGATTAGTGGAAGCTAAGTTACGTAATAGATTCCCCACATCATATACATCTTTCTGGCTTATATTTATAGGACAATCACCTGGAGAAATTCTTCATCCTGTGCCATGCACTAGAAAGCCAAGTTGCATTCCCCATTCGAGTGCTGAATGAGAAGATCACAGAAACCACTCTTGAACATGAACTAAAACTCAGCATTATCTGCTTGCACTCCTCCCGCCTGGAGCCCCTTGTGTTGTTTTTACACTTGGTTTTGGATAAACTCTTCCAGTTGGCTGTCCAGCCCATGGTTATAGCTGGCCAGACAGGTACTTATCATTGTAGTTTCACAAAATGATGCTGTTGATGGCCAAACCCCATCATACTTTCTGCAGTGTTTTGTTTTGGTTTAACAAAAAAATTATTTGCTACATCAAGCAAGATTTAAATAAGAAGAAAAGTGTTTTGAGGAATGTCTGTGATAAAGTGGACTTGGATCCTTTTATACCTTTTCTTTGATGTATCAGAAACTAAGTATTTTCTTTTTGTCTCCAGCCAACTTCTCCCAGTTTGCTTTTGAATCTGCAGCTGCGATAGTGAACAGCCTCCACAACAGCAAAGACTTGAGCAAGGACCTGCATGGCAGAAACTGTCTCCTAGCATCTTATGTCTACTATGTCTTCCGCCTTCCTGAAGTACAGAGAGATGCTATCAGGCTAGGTATTGCTTTTGGGCTTCTAGTAAAAATAAGCTGCTTATGAACTGAATCTTCTGGTTGTGGGCAGCAAGTAAGAAGGTCCTGACATCCTCTTTGCTCATTTATAGCTCAATCCTGTGGATATGTGCTCAGAAATAAATTGCAGTGAGTGCAGCTGGTTTTAACTCCAATTAAGGGTGCACAAGGTAACAGCTTCACTGAGGATAAGCCAGATAAGGAGATGTATGTGACATAGTAAATGCTATGTATGTTGAGTGATGCAATGTCTGAAATTGCATCATCACTAAAAGGTAAAGGTAAAGGACCTCTGGACAGTTAAGTCCAGTCAAAAGCGACTATGGGGTGTGGCACTCATTTCGCTTTCAGACCAAGGGAGCCTGCATTTGTCCACAGACAGCTCACCCCAGAGTACCCTGTTGCGTGGATTTGAATTTTGCCAACCTTTTGATCGGTAAGCCCAAGAGGCTCAGTGGTTTAGACCACAGCGCCACCCGCGTCCCTAATGCACCATCATCACTATCAGGTGGATGTCTAATCTTTCTCCAAGGGACAATGGCATACCCCACAGGCTTCCATGACTTAAGGATTGAACCTAATGCATAGATTATAAGCACAGAAGAATGACATACAAGTATATGTACATCTGCAGTGGCCTTCCAATCCTCCCCCTCCCATGTGTGGGAGACAGAAGAGGCTGCCTAGAGAGCCAGGGTATCAGGGTATGTGGATAGCACATGGATGAGCATCACCACTTGAGTTAGGAGCAAAGGCTGAAAGGACATGGGCTACAATAATGTTTTACTCCTGGCAGGTGCAACAGGCAGCACTAACCTGGCTGAATCTCGTTATTACACTTATGGCCGTACCACAGCTTTCTCTGTGGGCTCTCGACTCTTGCAAAGCCGGGCAACAAGCTGCAGTAATCCAGACATTGCTGGGACACAGACTTCTACTGATGAAGAAGTCAGAAACATCATGTCTTCCAAGGTAAGGGGCAAGAAAGCTGAAATTCAGGATGGGTTTCATTTTTGGTGCTTATTGTTGCTGCACCCAGTAGCAAATGTGTCTGGCTGTAGTATATTGGAGCAACTAGAGTCGCTTCATGGACTAAGCATATTATAGCAGTTGTTTAACAGTTACAGCGAGCATTATATTGCTTAAGTTTACAGTTATTGGATCACCAAATGGCTAGAGCCATTTACTGATCTCATTTGGGGCTTTGAGGCAGGTAATGCAAAGGATGCCAGTGCTTTTTACAGTGACGATCATTGCTTTGCATTGCAGAATATAGGAAATCACAGAATACAAACAAAAGAGGAATAAAATCCCAAATGCACCTCAAAAGTTCCAAATAACTTCATAATAAAATAGGGCAAAAATACAAAATCTGCACTAACTTTCATTTAATGCCCTTCTGGTACCTTCAGCATTGTTTAGGATCAATGGGCAATAAATACCTATGTTAGAGAGTTGAATATTAAAAGCAGATAACTTCAACTATTTCCACGATAAAACTTACTTTATTCCAGAGGTGTGTCGTGTCTATATAACAAATGAATCTGACCCTAAAGTCTATGCAAGAAAGGTTCACTCAGTGCTGGATGGGATTGAGAGCCAGCATGAAAACTGGGAATACAGTCCTAAACTGAAACATATGAGGCCAGTTGTGTATTTGCATTGTTTAATTTACTGAGTATATAACAACACTTGGACACTCCGCCATGGGTAATGGTGTTCATGTTCTCTTTATTTTTAAATATTTGTATTTTATTCAGTTTTCATAAAACATACAACACATAAACAACCATAACCAACTGAAGTACTATTGGATACAACATTGTGATATATAATATCTGGTTGATTTAATTCTGTGTGTCCCTCCAGAGAAATCCATGAGTCGAAGGTTGCTCTATTGGGGGATCTGCTGTATTAACATTAGAAATGAAACAAAGTACTCCATTCCAAAATTGTCAGCATGTCCTCTTGCCTTCTTTATTTGGCCACTTAATTTCTCTGGCAGAACAATTTGTCAGAAATCTAGTATACCATATGCCACCTGTGTAGGGATAAACCAGGTTTATTCTCCCAGTGTAAGCAAAGTTGCCAAGCAGTCACCATCATAGCTGTCAAGTGTCCCTTATTTGAAGGGACAGTCCCTTATTCCAGCGCCATATAGATGTCCCTTAAATGTCCCTTAAATGATGTCCCTTAAATTTCAAAGGAAGCAGCTCCTCTCACTCCCTCCCTGCTGACCAGGGAGGAGGGAGGCTCCAACTCTGTTGCTTGGCTGCGTTGCTCACCCAATAAGGAGTCTAAGAACGACTGGGGGGTGGAGCTTGCATGCCTTGTGTGTGGCTAGTTAATGCAAGCTGAGAGGGTTTTTGAATGCTGGACGCCATTTTGTTGCATGTGCTGCTGCAAACTTTGCAGTGCAAAGCCAGGCCGGGGAGCCATCTTAAGTTGAGGCTGCATAGGCCTTGTGGTGCATGTGATTCAGATTCTATTCAGTTGAACCTCTGGTTACAAAGTTGGTTGGACAGTGTTCTCGAAGCTACCAGCATGAGTTTGACCAGACTGCAGGAGTACAGGAAGACTGGAGTGCCTGGAACAGGTGAGGCTGCAGGTCCCTTATTTTGGCTGCTGGTCCCTTATTTTCAAATCTGTAAGTTGACAGCTATGGTCCCCATTAAAAAGTCACCATGTCTTTATTTGGTAAGACTGTGTATGCTCACACATTCATTCATTTCGTTTTATATATGGCTTCTGGTGCTTTTATTCAGGTTGCAGATCGGAGCTTTAACCGGATGTCTTGCTATAGTGAGCCCACCAATGATATGTCAAGCCCCTGTGGAAGCCCTCGACCGTCCAATAAAAAGGTAGTCTGCCACATAATGCAACACCAGTCACTGATGAGGTCTGCAAGCACACCAGTTTTGTGAAGTTCCTGTTGAAGAAAAAGGAAGGTGTGGAGGATGAACCCTTTGCAAGGAGGGTTGTATCGGGCAGACAGATGAACCATTCCGCAGAGATTCAGGTGATCAGTAACTGAACACCTAAGCCTATCTTTGGATAAATTAATTTAAGGGTACATTTGGACCAGAATAGTAGCTTATGAAATTGAAAAAATAAATAAAACCAATGCGTTTATAAAATTACTCTTAAACAAGTGATCTCTACACTGTAACAGAGTGGTTTTTTATTTTAAAAAAACCCTTCTTGGAAATATACTCAATCACCTTTCTCCAGTGCAGCAGAAAAAGAGTGAAAGGCAAATGATAAAAGGACTGAAGTTACCCTGGGGGGCTGCGAGGAGAGCGGCTACGAATGGCAGGAAGCCCAGTGTTCAAGGGAGGCAATGTATGGCCAGGCAAATCAAAAGAATGAGCCCATTTTGGTGTCCAAGCCTAAATGCCCAAGTGCATTCAGCCAGCCAGAATGTTCAGCCACATTTGAAATATCTTATTCAAAAAATGATGCCTACATTGATTTCAGTATTGCTTTAAATAATGTTAGTGGCTCCCATATTGTTTTCATGTGACGTTCTCCTTGTGCATATATATTTTTATGGAATTAAAGATTTAGAATGGTGTCTGGATTCCATTGAATTTGTAGGCCAGCCTGGCTGCACATTAGCCATTTTACCTTCACAAGGTCTCTGGCAGATTGAGCAATATGTACCTAATATTAATTGTAATACCTCCAAATTATTTTGGCCTTCAATAAATGAACTTTATATTTAATATATTTATATCTATGCATTTTGTTTTGTTGGCATTGTTAATTCATTTTACCCGAGATGTTAAGGATCACCACTGTCCTGTTTTCCTTCATGCTGTTCTGTTTCAAATCTGCTACTTAGGGTTGCAGCTACCTGCTTTTTCATCTACCTGTTATCTGTTTTCATTAATCTTAATCTATGCATGTGTGTGTGCACTAATCAAAAAAGGCTCTCATTTTAGATTCCCCCCTCTGAGAGCAGTGGCGCCGCAATGGGGGGGGCAGTGCGCCCCGGGTTCCATGTCTGTGGAGGTGACAAGAAGTCACCCCGCGGGGGCTTGCAGCGGTGTGAGCAGCCATTGCATCGCCGCAGCCACATGGGGAGGATCCTCCGTTCATGGCTACAGCCGCAAGCAGAGGATCCTGGTGCTGGCGGCAAACCACTAAGTACAACACATGCGTGCGATGCAGTTCACAGCCTCCGTTCACGGCTGTAGCAGTGATGGAGGGATCCCGGTACCGTCCGTACAACGCTGGAGCGGCAGCAAACCGCTATACAGCACATGTGCGGCATCATTACGTTCGCCGCATGCGTTGTACATAGCGCCACTGCACATGTAGTGTGACACCCGCCCCGGGTGTCACAACACCTTCCTTCGCCCCTGTCTGAGTTATGTTGTGTTGATGTCCAGTGTTGAAAACCAGATTATCCTATTTTTGTTTTGTTTTTAATATACTGTGTAGCACTTCCATGAAGAGTTAGCACTTCAAATGGTAGTCAGCACTGGCATCGTGAGAGAATCTGTCTTCAAGTATGCCTGGTTCTTCTTCGAATTGTTGGTAAGATTTTATAACGGTGCTTTGTTTTCAGTAACCAGGCAAGTTCAGTGCATTCTCATTGTTGGAGGTTTTGAAGAGGTCCAATTGAAGGAAGGTGAAGAATGCTTTAATCCTAGCATGGTTCCTTGGCCCTCGCAGCTATCGAGCCTTTCTCTGTAATCATGAAAGTGTGAATTATGGGCAACCTATAAATAATAACAGCTTAGTCAGGGAAGAAGCTGTGGTGAGGGAATAGCTTTCAAGGAATCAGGACTGTTTCTCCAACAGCATAGTAGAGAGTTCTTTAGGCTCTGCTTAAACTCTGGGTCACTGATAAACCTGTGAGGATTTGACTGCCAGTGAAAGGGAGGAAAACTGACTCAGCTGAGCTGATCACTTACACAGCAAGAAACAAAAGGAGATAAATTTAAACATGATGCCAAGTGTGTGTGGTTCATTTTTAAAACAAAACTCTGTGTCTAGTGTTACATTTAAGTATGGAAACCATTCACCATGTTTGCACGCCAGGATTTTGTGGGCCAGATGTATGCCACACCAGAAGATGCTTGCTTGATGGAACAGAGCCGCAACGCTAGCTTCCTGACAGTTGTGTCACTGCAGGGGAGGCCAGGACTAATATAGTGCACCAGTGAAGTCAACTTAGCGCCCACACAGCCCCAACCTCCCTTTCCTCCTCTCACTCAGTAACCCACTGCCATTGCAGTTCTGTCTCACTCGGCAAGCCTCTCATGTGCAGGCAAAGGCAGAAGTACAAATATAGGCCAATGTAAACATGACACCAGTTGCATGAATCCCTGCACTGATGTCTTTGTGATTATTATTTTTTTTAAAAAAACACCAGTATTATATTTAACTCAAGCCAGGGAGCTTGTGCATTATATGCAGGAATTCTGGAAATTTGGGTATTGATTCTGAGTTGATGTTTGAATACTTGACATTCCTTGCAAAGATTTTTGTTACAGATTTTAGAGGTTTTTGTCTCAGGTTTCAGGGAATGCAGGAAAAGCTTGAGGAGGGTTTCTTAAAGGGCTCCAGAATATGCTGATTTTCTCAAGTCCCCAGTTTGGCCCCATTTTAAAGCCACACATTTATTAAACAGTGCCTATTCTTTTAAAGATCAAGAGCATGGCTCAGTATGTTGATAACATGAACAAACAGGACACGCCCCGCCGAAGTAGATTTTCCAATCGCTTCAAGGATGACATCACCACTATAGTGAATGTGGTCACCTCAGAGATTGCAGCACTTTTAGTCAAACCTCAGAAGGTAATTTTCTACCATTAATCAGCTTCATTGGATGACTACTGGCTCTAGTATTATAAAAGGCAGAGCAATTGGAAAACTTCCCTTTATCTGCTTTCTCTACTCTATCGATAAGACAGAAAGACATTCTGAAATTTGGTAGAAATGGTTTGAACACCAATAAATTGCATTCCAAGGTACAGTGGTGCCTCGCAAGATGAAATTAATCCGTTCCGTGAGGCTCTTCGTATAGCGGTTTTTTCGTCTTGCGAAGCAAGCCCATTGACAGCTTAGCGGATTAGCACTATTAGCGGTTTAGCGATCAGCTGTTAAGCGGCTTATCAGTGGATCAGCTGATAAGCGGCTTAGCGGCTTAGGAAAAGGGGGGGAAGGGGGAAAAACCCGCAGGAACTCGCAAGACATTTGCGAAGCAAGCCCATAGGGAAATTCGTTTTGCGAAGCGCCTCCAAAACGGAAAACCCTTTCGTCTAGCGAGTTTTCCGTCTTGCGAGGCGTTCGTCTTGCGGGGCACCACTGTATTTGTTTTGTGAATAACTTTTGAATATGTTCCCCCCAACTATTATACTCTGATTTATGTTCTTTTATACTGCTATGTGAGCAGACCAACAGAGGTATTTTAAAATATATTCATTTTCTTACATTTACATCCTGCTTTTCTTCTGTCGTGAAACCCAAGGTGGTATCTCAGGTGCTGGGCAGACCTACTTGGCTGTAGCAAGATGGTGGCTTCATGTGTCTTCAGAACATACCATGGGACCTAAGCATTAAACGTAAATGGCATTTCCGTGTGCTCTGGCTTCCGTCAGTGTCCCATTGCACCAGAAGTGGTTTAGTCCTGCTGGCCAAGTGACCCAGAAAGCTGTCTGTGGAAAACACCAACTCTCTTGGCCTGAAGCGAGCGGAGTGCCACGCCCCATGGTCGCCTTTGACTGGATTTAACTGTCCCGGGGTCCTTTACCTTTACCTTTTTCACTATGGGAAGGTTAAGAACTTTCTATTCTTGCAGGCTTCAAAAAATGTAACAGCAACAAATTTGATATGGTCTTATACAGATTTTCTGCATAATTAGTTTTCCAAAAGAGCCCTAAAGTGGCAAAGTTCCAGGGCTTCAAAAAATTTTTTATTTTATGATGATTTTGAAATTTGAATTTTATAAGACACCACGATTAATTTTATTGAAGGGTGGATAATAAATTATATAAAGATTACAAAACCCATGGATTTTATAACACCATTGAGATTTATTACTTCAGAGGTGGCCCAATGCATTTTACTAGCTCAGGTTGAACAGAAAATGACATTTTCCTCACCACCCACACCTTCACAGGTCAAGGTTCATTGTACTCAAGGCTGGCCAAGTTATTTTGACATGAGGCAGAAAATCAGACAAGTGCTTCTCTCTGGCAGTAAAAGAAAAATAGTAGTATGTTAAACAAGGAACAAATACTGCCCTTTTATGACTTTCAAACTCATCCTCATACTGCTTAATGCTAAGGCTGGCCAATGCCTTCTATTAAAATCAGTCAAGCTTTAGATTGCCAAACAGGTTTTTTCACTTTGTGTTATGTGTTATAAGTATTATCATGATTAATTCAATGCAGAATGAGCCTTAAATGACACATTGCCATTTTCATTTACAAATGCTAATATTAAGTTTCTTCCATGCCTGTAAAAGTGGTTGTTTCTGGGCTATTAGCTGCATGGCACTCATGTTATGTGGCTTTCCAGGTGCTTGACAAACGTGCGTGGCTGGTCAAGATTGCACTCACATAAACAATGACCTGAAAAGTCCTCTGGTTATTTTATAAGTTTTTCCCTTCAAAATATGTGTAAAAAGAAAGCTAATTTTAAGTGTAGTAACATATTTTAATTGTTATTTTAAAGGAAAGTGAACAAGCAGAAAAGATCAACATTAGCTTAGCATTTTTCCTGTATGATCTTCTATCTCTCATGGATCGTGGATTTGTCTTTAACCTCATCAAACACTACTGCAATCAGGTAGGCCTGACTGAAACCTCCACCAGAACATGGAGCACCATCCAAGGAAGCCCCACCATGGTCAGTAGGAATAGTGTGCCCTCCCTAGTGTGCCTAGAGGGCAGCGTTAGCTTCAGTTCATTCCTTCATATAATTAACTTCTGTTTTAATTATACGGCTGGGACAGTTCCAGCTAATAAGCCCTATTAGCTTATTAGGGCAGGAGAATCAGTTCCTCGAACGCAATGCAACATCACAGTCATCTTGCACATGCAATGCTAATTCGTTTGGCAGAAGGCTTCTTGTTAGGCTTCCTGGTCAAAAAGCCATCTGTGAAGAGAGGTGGGGTGTCTGAACAAGTGAACATCCGGGGGGCTTCTGGACCCATGAGGACTGTGTTATGAGGGCATGGTCTTCCTGAATGTCTGAATCAACTTTTAGTCCAGTGGGGTGGTGTCAAGCAGAGAGCTGCCAGAATCTGTTAGGAGACGAGTCTTTTCCCCCACTCTGACATTGATAGAGCTTAGTTCTTAGACCTTTGTCATTGAGCCACATACTGTATACACCAGGGGTCAGCAAACCTCTTCAGCATGGGGGCCAAACCACTGTCCCTCAGACCTTGTGGGGGGGCCGGACTATATTTTTTTGGGGGGTGGGAATGAACGAATTCCTATGCCCCAAAAATAATCCAGAGATGCATTTCAAATAAAAGCACACATTCTACACATGTAAAAACACCCTGATTCCCAGACAGTCCGTGGGCCGGATTTAGAAGGCAATTGGGCTGGATCCGGCCCCCGGGCCTTAGTTTGCCTACCCATGATATACACGGATGGTAGTCTTATACTCAGACTTCTGGCTTGGGCAGGTTGTCTGCTTGGACGGAAAAAACCTTAACAACTTGGAGAGCAATCGGCCAAAAAAAGCTCAAGAACCTGCTGCCGCTGCCACTGATGGTCCCCAGGACATGGCTATCTCAGGCTGAGCTCCTTGGGTGGCAGGGCCCTGCAAGCCTCTCTACCAGTAGCTGTTACTGTTTGTTCTGCTGCTGCAGCCGTGGCAGCAGTGAAGCTCTCAGCTCCACCATTCAAGCATCAGGCAGCAGCAGCAGGTGGAGGAGTAAAAAACAACTCACAGCAAAATCCGGCACCAGCCCAAGCACTGCTGCTGTTGCTGCTGCCGCTCTCATCAGCCAGCCAGATTTGAATGTGAGCGAGCGCGATCCCTCTGCCGAGTCCCAGCCCCCTCCCCTCAGGACACACACAAGAATGCCTCCAACCCTTCACTGCCTTTCCTTCAGGTCACCCTCCCCAGAGCTGCGTAGTGGTGTTGCTGTCCTCGCCCAACCTCCCCACCTTGGAGAGCCCTGCCTCTCCTCTCATGCACAACGTGCTTACTCGAGTAGTTCAGGGACCACAGGCCCCCCTGGGCAAGGCAGCACTGAGCAGAGCCTTCTTTCCTATTGGGCTTACTGGCTCGTTGCGCCAGAGCGCTAGCCTCTCAGTGAGTGGGGGAGCTGTGCGGCTTTTCCAGCGGCCTCCCCTTTCCCTGCACACCCGCCAGCTGTGCCCTGTCAACCATATGGCTGGCGGGTGTGCAGCTTCCTTCCCAAGCCTCCGCAGGAGGAAAGCGATCCCTGCAGAGGCTTGGGAAAAGGTCGACAACTCTGGGAAAGGGGGGTGGCGCCGGAGGGATCTTTGCACCAGGTGCCGGATATGCTTAAGATGGCCCTGGCAGTGAGAGACTCCTCTCACCCTCGCTTGGGCTAGGGACTTTGGGGGGATAGGGGAGCAGGCTGGAGGGGGCCTCCTGCCCGTCCTCTGCAGGCTTTCTCTTCCACATGCCTCCTTGCCCCCTTTCAATGCTACAGATTTCCATCTGCTTGTAAGTTACAATGTCATTCATGGTTTTGGCAACCCTAATTTAAAATATTGATTTATTATGCATGGAGTGTCTTATACATGGAAAAATATGGTATTTTGTTTTTATACTTTTGTGCAAAGAAAGCTAAAGTTCTCTCATCAACTTCCTGTATCCAAAATAAAGTGGATGAAAACAATTTAAAGTTTGCTGGTTTAATGCAGTTGTGTGAAGGGCCTTTGGACTCTATGTGTTTACTTTGCTGTTGGTAACAATTGCAAGTGTTATTTTTAATTTCACAAGCAAGGAAACTACTTTCCAGACAAATTTGCTAAAGCATTGCATTAGTGGAAAGTCGGTCAAGTGATAAAACATTCTTGCTAGCAAAGAACATCAAACCATTAGATTCTAATGGATGGAAACTTACAAGATGCAAGTATTAAAAGGAGCAGTTTACAGTATTTGATGCTCCTTCATTATTTTTATTAAACAAAAAGTGATGCTAAAGTGAGGCAGGGTATTTCTTTCTGTTTATACAATTATTCACTCTAGTCATGTTTTCCTTTGTAATTTTTTTTCAGTTGTCAAATAAACTTAATACTCTTCCAACACTGATTTCCATGAGGCTGGAGTTTCTCCAAATTCTCTGCAGTCATGAACATTACCTCAATTTGAATCTCTTCTTTATGACTTCAGGATCTGCTCCAACATCTCCCTCTCCTTCTCTGTCATCTCAGGTAAGTACCCACTCCTATAGTTTGCTATGTGTGATGAAAGTATGAGTAAACATCTACTGGGTAGTGTTATGAATTTGGGGTGTTAAGCTGTGTACTAGACTCTTCTAATTCCGGTATCCAGCAAGTGTTAGAATTTAACCAAGGATTCTAATTCTTGGAATAGCCAGATTATAGTAAGGTTATAGCCTGGGTGATAGCCTGGGATCCATTAAGGGGGGGTTGGTGCAAGATGGCAAATGGGGGCGGCACCTCCCCCATTTGGAGAGTTTGGAGTAAAGTTAGTAGTGAAGTAGTGACCTAGAAGTAAAGCAGCAAACCGAAGAAATAGTCTGTTTGAATCCAAGGCTTGAGCTATGGGAGAAACAAGACCCTTTTGGGGTGTTAATGTTGTGAGCCATCATAGGCCATCATAGCCATCATAGGTATATGTGTAAAAATAAACCATATATCATAAAGACACCACAGTCGCCACCGTGCCTCATTTCCAAAGGAAACACGAACCCTGGGTGAGTGCGTGGAAGCTCTGGAATCTCACACTGCTTGGTGATTGGGGTGGCAGGCAATACTATAATGGTAAACAGGGGGTCAGCTTGTCACGTTGTTCATTCTTAGCAGAAATGGCTCAATTGGTGAAGCCACAGCTCTACATTTCTGTTCATGTAGTCACTGCCACATACCAGGAGAGGGAGAGATGGTGGAGAGGTTTGGGGCTGCTCATGTGTTCTGGCAGGAGCACCAGATTGGCTCCATTTTTGTTCCCTCACAGCCAGGTCCATAGGGGGTGCGGCCCATCCTTGAAGGGGGTGACAAAATGGCGCACTGCAGGTGGCAGCACTTACCGCGGGGCCTGGCATCTCTCCTGGGAGTGATACAGTGGCTCGGGCCCCGTAGACAAGAGGCCAGATGTGGTGCTGCCCTCCCCCACTGGACACTACTGATTTGTGCAGAGAATAAAAAGGTTTCACAGTTTAGCCTTGTCTGAAATGCAAGTTCTGTAGCTTTTCAAGCAGGAGAGCTGTTACCAGTTCTAGAACTGCCCGGTCATTCTACGTCAGTTCAACGTGGTCATGCCACCCACCATCTCGGATTTTGATGAAACTTGGTGTATGCCCTTCCATTATGGTTGAAAGAAACCCCCTTAAATTTTTTCCCTCTTTCTCAAACAGTTTAAATTTTATAACACTTCAAACTTTCTTGGAATCTGTGTTTCTGTCCCTCTTGAGATCCTCGCCTTTGTGTACATTTTTTTTTCCTCCATAACCAATGATCAGATCTCTTTGAAATTTTATGCAAAGCTCAATAACATGCTGAGAATTTCATGAAAAAGTACACCAGAACTCAAAAGATTTTATAAATGTCTTAAAAAATTATAAATGTAGGGAAAACTAGGTTTAGAAAACCTAAATTTTCAGCATGTGGGCATGATGTAATCAAAAGTTTTTTGATGGTGAAAATTATTGCAAAGACATGCTATTTCTCGACAAAGAATGAAATTTATGGGTTTTTTAACGTATTGTAACAAAATTTTACGTTTTTTGGACATCATGTGGGGAAAATGGCTACTGGGTACAACTTTCGTACTGTAGCCTTTTCAGGCTTTGCCTTTGGGTGGGAAGAGCATTGCGCCCGGGAAGGGAAGTGGGAGTCAAACAGACACTCAAGGGTTAATTTCGGAGAAAGAGCTTTATTGCTACCATCTGGGCTGGTAGAAGGAGCAAGCATAGAAGGAGCAATTCACAAGCTTAGCACAAGTTTTACAGCCATTGCACAGAGTATATATTCCCTCCAGTTCCCTCCCCTTTCTCCCCCTCCTCAGGAGCCCTGCCTCATGGGTTTTCCTGAGCATGAACAGAAACTCCTGTCTTGGGACTCCTGGCACTCTTCCCAGGAAAAAGGGGGGTTGAGAAGCCTGTATGTCAGCGTGTCCGAAATTTGTTGCAACTGGGTGAGACAAGACTCAGTTCTCATGCCTGCTTCTGCTTGGCATTGACAGAGCCACTCATTAGCTTTGAAGTTTCTTGTACTGATAAAAATAATGTTTTGCTTATGTAGCAGCATCTTATGAGAAAGCAGAGAGAAGCTGAAGCTGTGGATTCTAGAAGAGAGGGGAAATTTGGTTTGGAGGCCTGGGGTGACTTCGGGCCTAGGTGGGGTCACCTGCCCTCACCTCCTTCATTACAATCCATAGCTGTGATAGAAAAAAATTAATGAAACAAAGTTGTTCATCTTAAAATTTAAAATAATATTGGTTATTATAGGTTTGTTTTTTTTCTGAAAGTGCAGATTTGTTTTTTGTTTTGTGGTATTTAAAATTATGAAAATTGACGACTGGAGTAAATTTACGCAATGTTTAAAGGATAATTGTAATCAATTAACAAATCTAGCAGTATTGTAAAAAGTCTTGTAATAGTACCTTTTTACTTTTATTTAAAGATTGAGCTAAATTTAAAAAGAAAGTGTAGATTCAAAAAATGTATAAATGTGAGGATATATTTTGAAAGCCATGGGTTGGATGGAGGGAAGTCGCTAAGCTTCCCTCCATCAAATGAGCAAAAAATTAATAGAAGGAATAATTTGATTGTATTTGAATATATAAAATGGAAATGTAATAAAATATTTTTAAAGAATTACGAAAATTGGCTATATTGTGAAATAATAATAATAAAAAATCGGTCAGAAACTTTAAATGCCGACAAGTAAGGTAATAAAACCTAGCAAGAGAAAGATTAAAATAATTTAAAATTATGCATTATATTCAATTATGCAACATTACATGATCCCCAATTTGTTTTTCAGAATATTATTGCATACAAAGACATGTCTATCTTGGGGGGGGGGGGGCGGAATGATGTTTGCATGCCATCTTGAAATAATAGATGCATGGAGACTTTTTAACATTTATGTTAAATATATTGAGGTGCAATTCACAATGAGGCAGTTTTATGACAGCAGATGTGTTAATAACAATAAGGACAACAATTAAACTAAAGTAAAAAATTACCATAACAGATTATACTATTATCACAGTCGATTACGTTACAAGTTCAATGCTCCTCAGTTTCTTTGCTGTAGCATTGGTATCACCTGTAAGTTTTTCATTTTTTCTTCCATCAAGTATGATCATTTTTGGTACTTTGGAATGATATCGGAGATTAATCAAGATGTGGGAGATGTTTTGGTAAAGTTTATTCACCCAAATGGACCTTCACCTTCATTCTACTGGCCTAGCCGTGACAATTCTTGTGCAATACCATTTCCTCATATGCTCACAATGCTCCCCCCCCAGACAATAACTGGCAGAAGATACTTCTTTCCCAACGAGTGTATGGTTCTCTCCTTTTGTAGTGATTAGACTAGACCAAAACCAGGCCTCAGATTTTGTTCTGCCCTACAGCCAAGTAAACTGAGCTTCCGTGGGTAGATAGTCTTAAGATCCCCTAGGTCTCCATAACAACAACAACAACAACAACAACAACAACAATTTTATTATTTGTACCTTGCCCATCTGATACGGTTGCCCCAACTACTCTGGCCCTTTGCTTGGTTCCCTGTTCAGCAGGGTTAGAGATAGGAAAGTAGCAATTCAAGGCAACTCTTTCTGCTAAGTAAGGACACCATCTCCTTTTACATTTAAGAATGACTTACAAAGTGAACTTACTGAAGTCAGCAGTGCCTTCTGCTAGAATTGCATGATTTAATACTGCAGCTGGCTACCAGCTGAACAATTCTGGTTTCCTTGCAGAACTTATGCTAGCTTGGGGCATGCCTGCACGACAGCTAAAAGATGTAGTTCCTGCTTTCTGCAGTATTGGCTAATAGGGATTGTTGTGTGATGATCCATTGCCTCCCTGTACAGTCATGCCTCTTGTTGCGTTCACTTCAAGTTGCAGCTTTTCAGGTTGCAAGCACAGAAAACCCAGAAGTGTATACTTCTGGGTTTCGCCGCACACGCAGAAGCGTTCTGCACGCTTCGCACATGCGTGGAAGAGTTCTATCACCCTCCGCACTTGCGCAGAAGCACTGATCTAGTTGCGGACTTTTTGGGGTGCGAATGGCACCCCGGAATGGATCGTGTCTGCAACTAGAGGGACCACTGTACAGTGCTTGAGCTGACTCTGGCTGGGGCTCAACTTAGATTTCTCCAGATGATTTGTATTGATCTAGAGCAGGGATGGGGAACCTGTAGCCCTCCAAATGATGCTGGAATACAGCTTTCACCAGCCTTGGCCATTGGTTATGCTGCCTGGTGCTGATGGGAATCTTCCCTTCTGAGGCATGTGGAATAAAACTAAGACTCAGGAGGTGGATGCTGTCTGGCAGTGCTGCCCCATGGACTGGTTATAAGTAAAAGGGCAGGCAGGTGGAGGGCTGGATGAATGCAAACTGGTATTCATTTGGTAGGGCAGTTCCCCATTTGCCCTAGTAGACCTGCCAACACTGCTAATAGCTGAATCAAGCAGTCTTGGCTCCCTCGTTGCCCTGTGAGGATATGAGCCACTACAGATCAGGAACTACACACCTAAGACCTATTTCATATTTTGCACAGTAGCCAATTTCCATGGGTGATTCTCATGGTAAATGCATGGATTGACCTCCTGAATGTCCAGGAACACCCACTGGAGAGCTCCAATTGGCTGCAGTGGCTAATGGGGCATGAAAATAATAAAAATAAGACAAATTCCATACATATAAATTATTATGTAAACTTTAAAGTCTACAGTTGGGCATGTCCTGTAAAACATCACAAAAACATGACATTTTTTTGCATTCTCAGGGTTCTTCATCAGAATACACTACAGAGAAAGCAGGGACAGACCTGAGTTCATGAGTGCCCCATCGTGGTAAAACAAAATGACATGAGTTGAGAGCAATGATGTGGACCTTTGTTGAGCTGGACAGTTTTATGCTGATGCTATTTTTTGAAAAGATTTAAAGATCTTATAAGGAGCAATATTTTCAACAAATCTTTTAAGTACTTAAAGGATGTTCAATTGTGTGAGGGCAGCTCTGTTACTACATTTATGCATTTGAATTGAATGCAAGCACCGCCTTTTTTTTTTCTTTTGCAGAATTCAAGCTCCTGCTCAAGTTTCCAAGATCACAAATTTGCCAACATGTTTGACCTGACAGCAGAATATCGGCAGCAACACTTCCTAACAGGGTTACTCTTCACTGAACTGGCAGCTGCCCTGGACACAGAAGCAGAAGGGTAGGTTTTGTTTTTTCTTCTTTTTCCGGAGACCTGACTATGTGAGCAGATTATAGGAGTTGACAGTGCCAAATTTTACGCTGCCCATAATATTCCTTGCGCTGAGTCCTTCTTTCTTACTGTCTAGGGCTGCACCCTAGCAGCTGAAGGGCAGAACTACATGTGACCTTGAGTGCAGTACCCTAGTGTGAGGGGTGGGGAGTTTAACTATTTGCCCCTCTGACTGCACTCTGAATCTGGATTGTGTCCTCTCTCCAAAGGGGACTGCAATTTACATTGCAAAAAAGAAGCCCATTCAATTAACATACCATGTCAATTAATATCATATGTTATTTTCATCTTTGGTTATCGCTTGAAGCCTGCTTAATCCATACTGTCAACATATGCATCAGTCACAAGTGTTGTTCTTTTCTTTGTGCTGACAGAATAAGCAAAGTGCAAAGGAAAGCTGTCAGTGCGATCCACAGCCTGCTGAGTGCCCACGACTTGGACAAATCCTGCTTGAAACCAGAAGTGAAAGTGAAAGTTGCTGCCCTTTATCTGCCCCTGGTTGGAATAATTTTGGATGCACTTCCACAGTTACATGACTTTACAGGCAAGATAAGTTTGTTGTTGCTGCTGTTGTTAAAGTACCTAACATTTTCAAACTGTTGCACAAAGATTTTAAAAAGGCTTACAAGCTAACAGACTAGGAAGGAATTGTTGTTTTGGTCAAACTTCAGAGATCATGTATTTTGTCGTGTCCCCCCCCCCCATGACATCATGGGGTGTGGGAGGAGCACAGAATGTTGGGAAAGTTCAGTTGGTGACAGTTTGGGGGAAAGAAAAAGTTCTTAGAGAAGATGCTGAAAAAGTTAGGACAGAAGAGAGAGACAGAGAAGAAAGGTAGACAAGACAAAAGAAAAGGATAGGTAGACTCAAAGCAATAGGAACTGATAGGAACAAAAACAGAAACTACTCTTTGACTATCAATAATTAACAGACACTGTTAATTGGCTCAGTTGGATCCTGGTCATTTATGAGTTTTATTGTTTTTGTTTATTCATTGCTTTTCTTGTTAATTGATTGGTTATATGAACTGTTTTTAATTTATAAGACAAATAAGTATTCCTATTCACTAGACTTCAGAGAGATTCCCACACTGCCTTTCCTTGCCTGTAGTCCAGAAATGTATACCGTATTTTTCGCCCCATAGGGCGCACCGCCCCATAGGTTGCAACTAGTTTTTTTTTCGGGGGGAAATAAAGAAAAAAAATTTACTCCCCCCCCCAGGCGCGGGGCTGGCGCGGGGGAAGCCCGAGCTTCCCCTGACCCCAGCCCCGAGAACAGCCTGCTATCTGCAAGCCTAGGGAGCCCGGCGGGAAGTCGCGCTGGTCTCTCCAGGCTTGCGGAGAGCTGCGCGAAGCCCAGCGCACCCAGGCTTCGGAATGCAGGCAGCTCTGCGCAACCCTTGGGAGACCAGCGCGACTTCCCACCGGGCTCCCTAGGGCTGCACAGCGCTGTGCGAAGCCCGGGACTGCAGGCAGTTCTGCGCAACCCTCGGGAGCCCTCACCAGTTGCCATGCTGGCAGGAAACAGCAGGTGCTGTCTCACAGCGTGGGAACAGAAGTGAGGCACTGTTCTCAGACTGTGTGCTCACTGAGAGCTGGGAGGCGTTTCTCTCAGTCTCTTTCTCTTCTGATCTGAGGAGAGTACTGGGTTGTGTCGTGAAACCCAGAGGTTGACTGCTCAGACATGCAGTCCTTTGTGTTTTGTTGTTTTGCAGTGAATAAAATGTAGTAAAGAAACTACGAGACTGCCTTTTCCCTTCTGGAGTTTGAAAGGGAAATTGGTATGTTTTTCTTATGAAAGAGAAGTTGCCTATTGACCGGTCACCTGGACTGGAGCAAGATTCCTGAATAGCAGGAATGTTTCGTCTTTGGAGTGTACCGGGAGGCTGGCATAGCTGGTGACATTTCAACACACATGTTACCCATTATGAAGCACTATCTTGTACAGTGGTACCTTGGTTCTCAAACTTAATCCGTTCCAGAGGTTCGTTCCAAAACTAAAGTGTTCCAAATCCAAGGCATGCTTTCCCATAGAAAGTAATGCAAAATGGATAAATCCATTCCAGACTTTTAAAAACAACCGCTAAAACAGCAATTTAACATGAATTTTACTATCTAACGAGACCGTTGATCCATAAAATGAAAGCAATAAACAATGTACTGCAGTCACACACACAGTCAATCAATCAGTAGCTGAACTGGGTTCCACACAGTCACAAAACAAAAAAAAAAGAGTCACAAAAACACAAAATAAGTAGCAAAAACAGACTGACCTCAGTGTAACACTCCATAACAGAAGCATGGCACTCAAATTAGAACTATAACTCTGAAATTCGGAAGTGTAACACTCAAAACAGAAGTGTGGCACTCAAACCGGAAGTGTAACACTCAAAATGGAGCATGTTCGGCTTCTGAAAAAAATTCGCAAACCGGAGCACTTACTTCAGCTTTGCAGTGTTTTGGTTCTAAGTTTTTGAGTATCAAGGCATTTGAGAACCACTGTAGTTTCTGTGGTAATTATGCTTTACAGAGTTGTGCAGAAGTTGCCCCGGGTAATTTGTATCTGAAACTGACTTGAGATTTACAGACTGACTCTGATGCAAACAGCAGCATAACATGACATACTTGCTGCTCTAACAGTTAAAACTTACACAACAATTGATAACTGAACTAATGGGGGCGGGGATTGCCTCAGGCACATGACATCACAAGATTCTATGCTACAGCATTAACCCTCAGTTTATTGGGAAATATTGCTGCTTGATGCATTTTACCTCAAACCAGCTTTGATCTGAAAGGGAAGCATGAGCTATTTTCACTTTGTAGTTAAGTGGAAGTGTGTACATTTGGGACTGGTCAACTTAATCCTGTGTGCAGGTGTTTGGGCTGAGTGGGTATGAAGATGAGTCTTTCTGTTGCAAGCTAATACAGGCTATAAAAGCTCCTAAGTCAGGCCAATAAGACCCAGGAGCCGGGAGGAGATAGATTCCAACGATTTATTACTTTCTAAGCAATAGGTTATAGCGGGATAGGTCCACAAAGGCTGCAATTGCGATTCAGTGGTTTGGGGGTGATATTTATAAGTTTTTACACAAAGCAGTTCAATTTTCTTCAGTCATATGCATTGAAGCATTTCTAATTACCTCATTCAGTTATTGGATACATTTCATGTTAGTGTGCTTGTGCAAACTAAGCATAAGCATTGGCTGTTTTGCTGTCATCTATATGGCCTCCATGTAGAAACACTGTGTTACATTTTTATAGCAAAATCTATTGTGCTTTTGTTGAACCTGCATGTATAGCTGTGTATGTTCTACAATAAAAATGTTAGCTTCTTCTTTTCCATGGGAAAGGGTGCTTGCATAACAAAAGCTTTCTCAGCAGTTCCAAAGCTTTTTGCAGTTTCTTAGCATTTCCTTAAAGCAATAGGCTTTTGGGGCCCTTGAGGCCCCTCCCACATTTCTAGCTTGGCACAAGTGTGAGGATGAGTGAGAGAGAATATTTTTCACTGTGAAGTACAGTCTGTCCGGGGCTCCCTCTTTTAAGTTCATTGCCCCCTTTTCAGTCAAGCTAAGTGTGAGTGAGTCAGTGGAAGGTAGTTTCATTTGTTTTTCTTGATTACTAGTCATCAGGGTATTATTATCCCCTTTGTGGTAAAGGCTGCATTAATTTTCTCCCGGCCACGTGGTTGATTCCCCTCAGGTCCCTTGCTATTGTGCCACCAATAACTGGAAGTGATGGAAGTAGCTGCTTTCTTTAACTTTATTTTGCACCTGTAGCAATTTTAAGAGAAGTGTTGGAAAGAATAGTTTTTTCCCTCTTTAGCCAAACGGTTGAAATTCATAGTTACAATAAATATGGCAAAAATAATGGATAATTAATAAAAGCAAGCAAGCAAGCAAGCAAATAAATAAATAAATAAAACTATTATTTTGTTGTTGAAAGTTAAGAACATAGCAATATATAACAGTTTCTATAGCTGTAGGTTCTAGAAGGGTATTTAAAATGAGAGTTTACAACTTCCGGTCGACTGCAGAGCCATTACAGATGCGGATTTAGCCTCTTGGGGAAAGTCCGAGCTCGGCAGGAGATTTGGAGCTACACAAAGGCGCTGTGAGCTGCGTTAAAAAACCCCAAAGGGAGTTTTGGGTGCAGGGGATCGGGCGGCGCCCTTGGTGTCTATCCTTTTAGTCGGACAGTTCTGTAAAAAGAGCTCAAATGACCAGGGGATTAAGGCGCGGGTGCTTGGGATCTATTGCTACTCCTGCCTTGCAAAGCCTCTGTTTCCGGTGGCAAAAAAGCACCTGGCTTCCTGATGCAAAAAGACTGAATTTGACTGGATGTGGAGTAAAATTTTGGAGTACTTGGTGAACAGATGGCATAATGGGACTCCCATTGCTGGTGAGAAAAGGGCGCAGTAAGAATTTCTACAAAATCGAAAGTACGTGAGTTCCTTTTTCCGCAAGCGGATATAATTTTAATGCTATTCCACTAGCCTCATAAGGCAGGGCTGAATGGATTTCTAAAAAATATATAATTTTACTCCAGATTTATAGACTTTAGATTTCATTTTGACTGAAAGACAGTTCTGAAACACTGGGAGAGGAGAAACCCCGGCCAGCTCTGCCAAAGGCAACTTTGTTTCTAGGGCTGCTGGCTATCGATACAGACGTGTTATAAAGTAATAACTATTCGGACTACTCATTTCTAGCAATGAACGGAGCTAATATGAAAAAGTGTGGGATGAAGTTAAGAGAGATTTGGAAGTGTGGGGAAGAATGAAACTATCACTTATGGGAAGAATCTGGAATTATGGAAGCCAGGGAATGGGGGGGGGGGGAGTCGATGCTCTGATTGAGCAAAGATGTATGTGATGATAAAATTTTATTTTGATTGTATTAAAAAAAAGAAAATTCAATAAATATTGTTATAAAAATAAAATAAAATGACTGTCGGCAAATGTGTCCTCTTTTTTGCTTCTCAAAATATGCCGACCGTACTTCAACATAACCACAGACTGTGTAACTTGTTGTAATCAAGTTTGTCTGTATAACTTTTAATGAAGTTTTTTTCTTAAAGTATGGAAACTGTTGCCTTAGTGGAGTCATTAATTGGTGGCAACACAATTTATGCACCATCCTTTCAAACCTTTGGCAGTGTGCCTTTCTCCTTTGTTTTTTGGAGCGTCTTGGGGCAATTAAAGCTTCTGAGGATGTAGGGTAACTTGTAGCTCTGCACTCCAGTCCTCTCTTCCTGAGATTATATTGGGACAAGGTAGTCTTCCATCCAGATTATTATTTTCTGCCAAAGACTTCATCAAACTTCCCACAGGTATGAAGTTCACAGCATGTAATGCCCTAAGAGAGAATATAATGAAAATGATTTACAGGTGGTACATGACACCAGCCAAGCTTGCAAAAATATATCACTTGCCTGATAATAAATGCTGGAAATGTAAAGAGACTGAAGGTACATTCTTTCACCTTTGGTGGACATGCCCAAGGATTAAGACTTTTTGGGAGATGATCTATAATGAAATGAAAAAGGTATTTAAATATACCTTTCTGAAGAAACCAGAGGCCTTTCTCCTGGGCATGGTCGGCCAATTGGTGCCAAAGAAGGACAGAACTTTCTTTATGTATGCTACAACAGCAGCAAGAATACTTATTGCAAAGTACTGGAAGACACAGGATCTACCCACTCTGGAAGAATGGCAGATGAAGGTGATGGAACTAGCAGAACATGGAACATGGGACTAGCAGAAATGACTGGCAGAATCCGAGACCAGGGAGAAGAGTCTGTGGAAGAAGATTGGAAGAAATTTAAAGTTTATTTACAGAAACATTGTAAAATTAAGGAATATTAGAAGGATGTTGGAATGAAGTTACGTGGTTTTAGCAGAAATGTTATAAAGGATTAAGTAAAAATTGATTGTTAATTGGTGAGAATGTAAAGTTACATTATATTAAGTGTCAGGGTATTTATTAGGATAAAAATAAAGATGGAAAGGATTTGCTGAAATAGCTAATTGAACTAGAACACAAAAAGGGTGTGTCAAGGAGGTCAAGGAAACAAGCAAATGAAAGATAAGTTATGGAAGGATTGATTTGTCTTTTTTTAATTGTTTTTATTTTTCTGGGTTTTTTGTTCTTTTTCTCTCTCTTTATTTTTGTAATCTTTCAAAACCTCAATAAATATTATTTTTTTTAAAAAAAGACTTCATCAAACTTCCACCCCAACTTTATATTACCTTTTTTCTTGCTCCCTGCTCTGTGTTGATCGTTGATCTTTGTGTTGATTGGACCTTGTTATCCTAAAAAACAACAACCCTAATATTGTCACTGTTAACGCCACTCAGTATAAAGATCACAAACTTTCTCCTCAGTGGGTGGGTTACAAGAGTGCTCATCGTCCCCTGCAATATGGCTTCAGAGTGTGCTGCATGCAGGCTGTAGCTGCCTTTGCAGCAACCACTAGGATAATATTAATCCCAGAGCCATGTTGAGCTACAACATCGTCACAGCTCTTTACTTTCAACTTCCACTGTGCTCTTGATACTTCAGCCTGTGCTGATGTATGTTTTGGAACAATAATCCTCCAATGTGTTAACTCTAGGACATCCTACTACAAATTTCAGATGAGAAAGCTTGCTATTCTCCCACAAAGACCATGAAGAAGGATGGGTAGCTTGACCTTAACTGAAGTTCTCTTGAGTGATCATATGTGGAGTCACACAACTTTCTCAGCTGCACACTGTGGTTAGATATTGAATGTTGGTATGGCAATTTTTGAACTGAGCAAAACCTCTTTGGACTTGCAAGCTGGAACTTAAGGGGTGGAGTATGTGAAGATGCACTGCATAGTCATAAGTATTTCCATATGAATGGTTCTACAGATGACCATTCTCAGGAACTTCAGTTACAAGTATGTATTCTAATATAGTTTCAGATGGCCGCAATGGGAAAGGCCGCATCGGATCTCCAGATGAAGAACAAGAAGCTACAAGCCAAATTAACCAAAATATTGCTCTGGCCATTGCTGGGAATCAATTTAATCTCCTACGATCCTATGTTTCATCTGTGTCCACAGTGGTAGGTCTACCTACACTATGTGTTTGCATAATTTTTTCTTGCTTTGTTTCTCCCTGTTACTGACCCAAATTCTAGGAGCCAACTTTTAAGGATTTATTATGTTCTTTCATTTGATCTAGTGGGCATACTGAGCATATTTTCCAGGGGGAAGGGCCGTAGCTCAGTGGTAGAACATGCATAAGGTCCCAGGTTCAGTCATTTTCTAGCATTTCCAGGTAAGGCTGCAAGAGACTCCTACCTGTAGCCCTGGAAAGCCACTGCCAGTCAGTGTAGACAGTACTAAGCAAGGTGGACCAAATATCCAGTAGCTTCCTATAGCTCTATGCTTCTTTAGCCTCCTTGCTGTTTGGAGCTGATGGGACTTGTAGTCCAAGACTTCTGGAGAGCCACAGATTGAGGAAGGCTACTCCAGAGTATTTGATGCTGTTTTTTGTTTTTGCAAGTGTGCCGTTCACACCTGCAAAAAACCCTACAGAGGTGTACCACCTGAAATAGAGATATTCCCAACTCCCAAATCTAAGTGGCTACAGCAGATTTATTAGCTGGAAACGGCACCTTAAACAATAGAAAGGAGCCCTACCAATTGTGTGACTGGTGACATTCATTAGGACTATTAAATATGCCCTTCTTTATGTCTAACTTTCTTGAACTTCTTATTTTATTTGTTCCAAGCCTTACAAACAATACAACACTTTAAGTCCAGAAACTACACGCCACCTTTTGATCTGTTTCCTGTGGATCATGAAAAACGCTGATCAGAATCTTATTCAGAAATGGGTTGCAGAGCTACCATCTATGCAGCTAAACAGGATTTTAGATGTCCTTTACATCTGTGTCTCAGGCTTTGAGTATAAGGTAAATAGAATGGTGTCCAGTCCATACTTGTTGCTAATTGTTTTGATGCGTTACAGACACAGTGTACATTTTTTCTTGGATGTAAATATGCTACATTTATTTTACAAGTGTGCTTCACTTTTAACTTTGTGCAAAACTTTGTGCAAAATTGAACTTTTCAAGAGGTACAAAATAATTGGTTTGTAGATTTCTTTGTACAGGGTGAGTCTTTTAAAAGAGGCCCCGCAGAACATGTGTACTCTGTATCCACGGGGCCTCTTTTGAAGGACTCACCCTGTACATTTAAAAGACATACTAACCTTTTGATACTGGTGGTTTAGCTCACATAATTCTTTATGTCTGCGCAGGGCAAGCAAAGCTCAGACAAAGTCAGCACTCAAGTACTCCAGAAATCAAGGGATGTAAAAGCTCGGCTAGAAGAGGCCTTACTAAGAGGAGAGGGAGCCAGGGGTGAAATGATGAAGCGGTGCAGGATGCCTGCTGGTATGCTCCTTGCTTTTTTTAATCACATTTGTGAAACCAAAAAGAAATTGTAGATATAAAAACACAGTTTTCCATAACAACTTTTGACAGCAAAAAATGTCTGAAGAAATATTTAAAAAGAGTAATGACTGAGTTAGAAAATTAAGAAATTGTGTTATACTGAAGGAGCGTCTACACCCTGAACGATGGTTCAGCCTGCGATCCAGCGCCAGGGCCTTCTGGCAGTTCCCTCATTGCGACAAGTGAGGTTACAGGGAACCAGACAGAGGGCCTTCGCGGTAGTGGCGCCCACCCTGTGGAACGCCCTTCCTTCCTATGTGAAGGAAATAAACAGCTGTCTTATCTTTAAAAGAATCTGAAGGCAGCCCTGTTTAGGGAAGTTTTAAATATTTAATGTTGTATTGTTTTTAACACTTGATTGGAAGCTGCCCAGAATGGCTGGGGAAACTCAGCCAGATGGGCGGGGTATAAATAATAAATTATTATTATTATTATTATTATTATTATTATTATTATTGTTATTCTAAGGGTGCCCTGGAGGATTGTTACACTTTTGTGGGAGGGATTCAAGTGCACTTTAGGCTTATGCAATTAAAGTGGCTGAGAGCAAAGAGAAGCAAGAGCCCTTTCTGTTGAGCTCTGCCTCTTAAACCAGAACCAGTAAAGGTGGTGAATGTTAATAATAATAATAATAATAATAATAATAATAATAATATGTTGTTGTTGTTGTTGTTAAACTTAGCTTCCTACAACTAGATGGGATAAACTGTGCTTATATACTTGAAAATGCCTAGGGGAAAAGTGTCAGCAGTAGACAAGGCACTGCATCTAAGTGGATTATCATTGACTCTTCTTTTCCAAGGCCTTTTGTAAGCAAATCACTTCTTTAAGCAAGTAACTGTACTAGTTTGGCTTCTTCTTGATTGCTTAGTACTGCTCTCCCTCTTCTTTCGTCCTCGAGTTTCTAGAAAGTGACCAGAAAGCTGTTCTGATCATTGTTTCAACTCCCCAATTTGATCCTTACTACAGTATAGGCCAATTGAAGGTGCCAGCATCTGGTAGCACCATGTTGGCTACTCCTGCTGTACCTCACCCAAGTCTGGACTTCTGGGCCTCATTCATTTGTCTGCCTCTGTCCAATATTTTGCTTCGTAAAGGTAAAGGACCCCTGACAGTTAACTCCAGTCACGAACGACTCTGGGGTTGCGGTGCTCATCTCGCTTTACTGGCCGAGGGAGCCAGCGTTTGTCCACAGACAGTTTTTCCGGGTCATGTGGCAAGCATGACTGAGTCGCTTCTGGTGAAACCAGAGCAACGCACGGAAACACCATTTACCTTCCTGCCGGAGCGGTACTGTCAGGAAACTGCCATCAGCTCAGAGGCAGGAGGTGGAAGGGCAGGGAACCTCGGAAAATCTTGCAAAGCAGTTCCTCCTCCGGCGAGGAGGAAAGCCCTGCCTCCAGTGGAAAGGAGGTACAGGGAGCAGGGGATGCTAGGGAGAGCCTCAACACCGAGCCTGAGCAAACCGGAGAGGAGGGAAGTACCCCTTTGCCAGCACCCATTCTGTGCAGTAGGTTTCGGCGCAGGGAGGGGCGGAGAAGGCTGGGGTCACATGACTGTTATGCTGGGGGAGGTACAAAGACCGACCACTCCCAGATTCTGCTAGCGATTGAGCCAGACATGAACATATGACACTCTTCACTGTAAATAGTTTACACTAAGAATAAAGCCTGGAAAAGACAGGTCGGAGTCTTGCCTGTTTGCTCTTGAGCAACCACACCAGCACCTGACAGGTACCTATTTATCTACTTGCACTTTTTGGCGTGCTTTCGAACTGCTAGGTTGGCAGGAGCTGGGACCGAGCAATGGGAGCTCACCCTGTTGCTGGGATTTGCACCACCGACCTTCTGATTGGCAAGCCCAGCGGCACAGTGGTATAGACCACAGCATCACCCCTGTCCTGTTTTGCTTCTAGGTTGGTTTTATTTCCTGGCTCTAAGCCCCATTGTTCTCATGGGCACATGGTTCCCATCTGTTGTATTTCGACAATTCCATACCAAATGTGCTCTTTTAGTTTGCGTGTAAAAAGATACCCTTTCCTTCACTGCTAGCACAATGGATGTAGCCTCTTGCAGAACTCATATCAGTAGGGAAATATTGATATTAAAGTTTCAGTGTGATTCTATGTATGTTGCCCTTGTAGGGAACGATAAATTCCCAGGATTTAATGAGAACCTACGATGGAGGAAAGAGCAGACACACTGGCGGCAAGCAAATGAGAGGCTAGATAAGTAAGTAATTTAATGAATTTTTATTGCAGCTTCTCTCTGTGGCCATCTAGTTTCATTCCTGAACCGAGGCAGAAAACTCTATCCTTAAAGCATCCTGAACTGTATAGCTGTATAGCTATTATGTTCTTAACATATGTGTCAACAGTGGTTTAGACTGCAGCCCTGGTAGTAAGTTCCATTGAAGTAAATGAACGATATTTCTGAGTAGACATTTAGAAGAATTTACTGTTAGAGCTTCTTGTTTGCTTCTCCCCCCCCCCAAAAAAAAATAAATCTATGGTGGAGGTACCTCTTGTCAGTATTGCAGTGTTTCATTCTCTCGGCCCACACCTTTCAGGTGGTTTGTCAATTTTAGACTTCATGATAAACCAGAGTTATCATAACCATGCTTCGTAAATCCAGACAAGAAGGCACCCTATCTGTAAGAGAACGGGACTCTCTGACAGGACAGAAACAGAGACAGTGGAAGAACAGAGAGAATTCCTAAGAGAAGAGGGGGAAGCAATTAGCAAAAGGAATTCGATCTTTGTGCACACAGAGGAAGGAGAAACACAGAGAGCAGGAATACAGTTGCAGAGCTCAGATAGTGATGCAGACACAGATTTAGGGGGAGTAAAGTCTCCCAGATCTCGTAGAATAAAGAGATTAAATGAGAAGCGAAACTACCCAGAAGAGAAGGTGGCATTTTTCCTGTTGGGGGGAAAGGGGGTGGAGCTTAGTTCCGGCAACTGGGTCATCAGAGGAACTGAAATTAGCAGAGCTCCAACCAGAGCTTTTAAAAGTGCCAATAAATCGGGTTCCGCTAGGGGCGCCTTGGAAGATGGCCGACAATACCCTCTCTCCAGCTCACACAAGGTAATTAAGAGGCTGAGATGGGAGTAATCAGCCTCCCTAGATTCTCATCCGCGGCTGCCCATAAATCACCCCTGAGTTCGAAAAGAAGGAGGGGGTGAGGGCACTGGATGGAAAGCCCTCGAGCGAGCTCGGATCTCCTGGACACTGTCTCTGGGAGCGCTCCAAGTTCCATTTCTTAAGATAAAAGATTGGATATAAGATTTATTTGACATGCTTCAAGGAAAGAAGGGGTACTTTATCTGCTAATTAAGCCAGCCACTGAGACGCGAAGAGTGATGGATTGGAAAGAAGATAACATCAGAGAACAACATCTTAAACCAGTATGTTGAAACAGAACGGAAAGAAAGGGGTATAAAAGTTTTTTCTTCTTCTACCTAACAAATCCCCACCCCCCAGAAGAACCGTCATACTACCTATAGCAAGTGAGATTGGAAAATAAACTCTGTGGAAATAAAAATATTAACTAAAGCCTTTGTTTTTCGAAATATTTGGAAGAAGATAAAAAGACTCTCTTGTGACGCACTATTTAATCGGGATCCGTCATTATGAGACAGACAATGTTGCAGAGATTGATAGTCATAGGGGGAGGCGAGCTTTTACTTTGTTGTTATATCTATATTTCAAGTTCGATTTGGCAAACCTCCCCTGGAAAGACTAATGTTTGGTGCAACTTTTCTGAGAAAATTAACGAGCAAACGCCTAGACTCTTATTTCATCGGAACTGAGAAAAGATGGCGCCTGCCGAGAAGAACTTTCGGATGGATTCGGCATAAATACCAGTGCGCAAGGATATACTGCAAACAAAAGACTTACCAGCTGCAAAAAAAATGGAGGGATAGTCATCACAAAGTTCACACGGAGGTATAATAATGGTCGTTTCAGCTCGCCTGTGGAAGGAACTCAGAGGCTATTAAAGAAGAAGGATAATAACAAGAAGATTTAAAGAAGGGACTTGTGGACACTTAAAGCAGTAGAAATATGAGATGATTGGACCCCACTGACCTCAAAGCATGGGAACCCCCAACAAAAAATTATAATTTGGCAAAATATTTGGACTTTATGATATGTATTTGTATAATTTGGAATGTTTAATGTGATTTGATTGGATTCTTAAAATGGAAAACTTCATTAAAATTATTGTTTTTTTAAAAAGTGCCAATAAATCTGAAATAATTAACTGCCAGAGCCATCTCGTTTGTGTGGGAGAGACCCAAGCCTTACAATATCCCACCCATGTCATGTACCTAATGGCAGCAAATTTAAGGGGTGCTGGACAGGCTGGCATACACCAAATTGTCTTCCACCATGTCTGTGTCACTAGCATCTACCACCAAATGCAGCTGCCTCAATCCTTCTAATGAAAGGGTTTAACTAATTCTGTTAAACTTGTTTAACCATGGATCACAGCATCTGAGCCGAATAAAAGAGAAACAAAGAAGATAAATATTTCTGATGATAAACTAAAAGTAGACCCAGCATTGCAGGTTCAGGGTTAGTGTAGGTCCTGTTTCTAAAGCCTAGTACGCTAAAGTAAGAGGCAATTTGATTAATGAATTAATTTGGTAACTTGATTTGTCATGCTCCTAGAACAAAAGCTGAGATTGACCAAGAAGTGTTGGTTAGTGGGAACCTAGCCACAGAAGCTAATCTGATTATCCTAGACATGCAAGAGAACATCATCCAGGTGAGAAACTGGCTGCATACAAATTCCTCTACCCTTGGAAAGGGAGGCTTTCTTTCTGCCTCTGTTTTTGTTGTAGTACATGGTATATTTAATTGCTATATGTCAAAATTTTAAAAATGATTCTTTGCTTATTGCCCAATTGTTAAGAGTAAATTGTTTTCATGCTATTCCTACCACCCTATACTTTCAGATAATATGAAATTGCATCTTTCAGTTTGCTGTTCAGGAGAGTGCACAGAGAGTACTACACAGGTCTCCTCAAGTCCCATTGACTTCTGGGTCTTAGATCATTACACTCATTGAATGTAATGCTTGAAAAACCCTGTACGTGAATACACTCTTAACAAATCTTTTGTAGCTATATGCCTTCTCCCCTCTACCGTGAAAAGCATCAAGGTAATTTCTGTCTATTGCTTAGGGCTATCTTATTGTGTCAAGACTGGCACTAGTATAGCATAAACTCTGTTTTTTAAGAATCCTCTTCTGTGATGTAGGCGACTTCAGCTATGGATTGCAGAGATAATGTCTTGGGAGGTGTGTTGAAAGTCCTTGTAAATTCTTTGACCTGTGATCAGAGCACAACCTACTTGACTCATTGCTTTGCTACTCTCCGAGCATTAATTGTCAAGGTAAGTACTTGGCTTACTTATGTTATCAGGTTCTTTGTTAGGATCCTGAAGGGCACATTATTGAAGTTATTGAAGGGGATCATTATTGTGATCCCCTCAAAACATTGCACTGTTATCCCTGTGCAAGAGCCCTCAAGGTAACATTTCGCAAAATTGTACATGCATTTGATAACTCAGTGAGTGGAGACTTCTGTTTCCAGAGTTTGAGTTGCTGGTGGTACACATGGCAGAAAATGAGATAGAATAAGATTGATGGGTTATTACTTAGATTTCTTTAAATTTTAAAATAGCAGAGAAAGACAGGCCTTGTGATCCATCCTCAGAAAGAAAGAAAAACCAGAATACAAACCTGGGCAACATTTTATGTAATGGCTTGCTTAGTTGTCATCAAGGTGAAGTTCAGGAGACAGACCTCATTAGCTACATTTACCATCCTGCAAATGTTTTATTGTTAGAAATAAACCTCTGAAGAAATTGTACATACCCAGTGTTGTAGAAAAAGGTCATTGGGTGGAGCAGCTCAGCTTTGTGGAAAGGATACAACCTTCTTAGCTTAGGGAAAAGAAGAGGAAGGAGGGACATGTTAAAGACTTATAAAAGTATCTGTGATAGAGAATAATACTAGGAAATGTTGTCATCCAGTGAAACTGAATAGCGGGAGGTTCAGGACAGACCAAAGGAAGCACATATTCACATAGTGCCACCAGATTCAGCTGTTGATGACTGTGATGGCTATATGCGACCTCCAGAATCAGAGGCAACATATTTCTACGTACCAGTTGGGTTGGCAAAACAGTATGAGATGGCCTCTTGCCCTCGTGCCCTGCTTGAGAACTTGCTGGAGGCATCTCATTGGCCCCTGTAGGAAAGATCTAAGAGTAGTTGGCCTTTGGTCTGATCCATCAGGGTGGTTCTTAAGAAATATATTGTATAGGTGTAAATGTAAACGTAAAATCTCAGGATAGTCTTTCTAAATAAGAGCCAGTGTTGCCTGAAATGTGACTTGGTAAACAAGTTACAGAGCAGTGCCATTAGTTGTTTTGAAATTCATGATTAAGCTCTTATTTCATGTTATCTGTCCAATCTCTCTTGCAATTAAAATTACTGTACCATTGAAGAAATCTGTCTTCTAGACAAAATGACTTGACACTGTGCTTTATGCTACCATTGTAAATTGTTAACCATGCACCATAGGTATGCATAGTTCATTTTCCTTTGACAATGAAATCCAAAGAATTTCAGCAATGTTAGGATAGCCAGAGAAATAAGCAAACAGAATATCTGATATTGTCTTGCCAGTTTACAGCAGTAAGGGATGGAGGGTGTTCCTATTGTACAAACGTTCATTCTTACCTGTCTTCTTTGTGATAGAACAGTAGAGTTGGAAGGGACCATGAGGACTATGTGGTCTAACTCCCTGCAATGCAGGAATCATTTGCCCAGTGTGGGGCTCAAGCCCATGACCCTGAGATTGAGAGTCGCATGCTGTGCCAGCTGAGCTCTCCCACATGCCAGCTTATCAGAATCATTTTTTGTTTTATTGTATTTATGAAACTGTTCTGTAATTAAAAACATTTTTTTCAGAATGTCATGCATGTAGTTAAAACTCACAACATGCAACACATCTCTTAGAAGAAGAAAGAAGTATAAGGAGTAGCTCCTCCTCCCTTCTCAAGCTTCCAGCTTGTCACAGCATCTTGCTGTGCATTATATATAATGCATTTCAGTAGAAAAGCCTGGCCAAGGGGGTTATATCTGATGTGTGCTGTGTTTGTACAGCGTCTGTTGTTGTGGTGCCTCTTTGGAACCATAATCTGGACTGATGAATTCTTCTTGCTGCTGCAGAACATGAAGAATTCAAAACTGCTGACTTGATGTTCCTATATCATTAGATTAGATCTAATAAAATTTATGAATTGCCTTATCTTGACATCTCAAGGCAATGAGCAATACAAAAAATGTTAATTAATTTAACTTGATATTTAATGTAATTTTCCTTTTTTATAAAAAAATACATTAAATATAAAGTTAAATTGATTAAGTAGTGAATTTGGTGAAGCCATCAAAACCATCATACACCAAAATCTTCCACAACCATGACATGATTATCACAAAATAAACTAAGTACTGCAGCCATTCCCAAGAGTAATAACATCAGCATTCAAACATCTTCTGATACAGAAAAGTTTTTGCTTTGTTCTTAAATGATATCAAAGATGGTGTCAGGCAAGCATTAGGGGGTTGGACTCAATGGCCCTTGTAGTCTCTTCCAACTCTATGATTCTATGATTCATCTATGAGGAGAACATTCTTTAAATGAAGGGCTGCCTCTAAAAGGGTCCTCTCCCTTGTTGTGACTCTGAACTTCTTTCAGAAGAGATGGAGAATCAGTACTGCCCTTGTCACTTTCCTGGCACAGGAATGATGATGTATGGTGACTCCAATCCCAATCTTCCCTCACTAAAGGCCATGGTCTTTAGGGCTGGTCTCTAGGGCTAGTCCAGCAACATCTGGAGGACCACAGGTTCTGAACCCCTGGGTGAGGCACCCCTTGTCTCAGAAGGCACAGAGGCAACTTTTTAAAAAATCCTCTCGCTACTACCTGGTCATTTTAAAGCTCTTATGATGACACCATCTTACAGTCTTTTCTTCTGCTTCCTTTAGTTTGGAGAGTTGTTCTTTGAAGAGGAAGTGGAGCAGTGTGCTGACCTGTGTCAAAGACTCCTTCAGCACTGCAGCAGCAGCATGGATACCACTCGGATTCAAGCGTGTGCTACTCTTTACCTCCTTATGAGATACAGCTTCAGCTGCATAAGTGTAAGATACTTCTTTAGATACTCACAGCCTAAATCACAGATTCAGTGTTTGCATTTATTTTGTTTTCCCACAGAATAATTACATTACAGTGGTACCTCACATTACATACGCTTCAGGTTATAGACTCCACTAACCCAGAAATAGTACCTCGGGTTAAGAACTTTGCTTCAGGATGAGAACACCGCAGTGGCGGTGCAGCAGCAGCAGGAGGCCCCATTAGCTAAAGTGGTGCTTCAGGTTAAGAACAGTTTCAGGTTAAAAACAGACCTCCGGAATGAATTAAGTTCTTAACCCAAGTTACCACTGTATATTCTACTTCATTGTCTGTTTGCCTGATATAATTACTTTATATTAGTAGAAGTTATTTCCTCCTAGCCGAAAATGGCCTGTGCAGCTCTATGCAGTTTGAGGGATACCATATATGATGAAGCTGCACTGGCCCAAGTTTTTTGGCCTTCAGGTACAGGATTTGTAACTCTGAATCCCATAATATGGAACTATATGATACATTAAAAACAGTATGCATGCAAACCGTTAAGAGTAAACTGGAACCTGTAATTGAAAGAAGATAGGAGAGTGTCAGCTGCATCCCATTGCTGACAGAGGGGGAGAGGAGGAGGTAATTAGGCAGGAGGATAGCATGCCAGGTGAGAGCAGCAAAGGGCAAACACAATCCACAATCTTTTTATAACATATAACAAACATTTATTGAATACATAAATTGTTCAGACTCTTAGAGTAATCAAATGAAACTTTAACACATGGCATGATAAAAGTCTGTAATTTCATCAGGACAAGTTATATTGTTTGTTTTCACAAAATTTATCTTCTGTACCATGAAAATAAATAAAAACTTTAAAAAAGAATTAGTGAGATTCCCAGTGCCTATGAAACTGAATTTTATTTGTTCCACAAAATGAACTAAGAGTAGCTTTCATAATGCCATGATTATTTGGAAGGAAATCCCATTTATTTTAGTGGGGGCTTACTTAATCAATTATAACAAATTCTGTCTAAGCCAAAGATGGAGAATCAATACGGTTGCACTGCCCTTGTCACTTTCCTGGCACAGGTCACCATACAGGGTGACCTTCCATTGGACTCCAATTCCAATCTTCCCTCACTAGAGGCCATGATCTCTAGGGCTAGTCCAGCAACATCTGGAGGACCACAGGTTCTGAACCCCTGGGTGAGGCACCCCTTGTCTCAGAAGGCACAGAGGCAACTTTATAACAAATTCTGTCTAAGCCAAAGGGAGGTTTAAATTTCATGCAAACAAAAACCAGCTAACGGAAAATCAGTACATTTCATTTGTACAATCTGACACTCCTTTTTCTGTTTTTTAAAAGAACTTTGCAAGAGTCAAAATGCAAGTGACAATGTCATTGGCTTCTCTGGTTGGTAAAGCATCAGATTTTAACGAGGAGTATCTCAGAAAGTCTTTACGAACTATTTTGGCATATGCAGAGGAAGATGTAGACATGCAGCCAACTCTCTTCCCACCACAGGTAAGGCATTTTGCTACTTTAGTGCAAAATTTGAGTAGGTTACTGGACAAAAGTTAATTATTTGTATGCTCACAAAAATCAGCTGGCATTCATGTGAGAGAGGACGGATGGAAGGAAAGCTGATCTTGCTCCCAGCCCAAGGGAGAAGAAGCAGGACCCATTATCAGAGGTCAACATTCTCTGGCAACCTACCAAGACCCATGCTCCCAATGTAGGCTCACTGCCAACCCTTTGTGCCTTTTTGCGCCATCGCTGCTTTCTCTTTTGGGCTCAAGACACCCTCTTTGGGGTGTGTTTTGCCCTCGCGTCACCCCAGCACCCCCCCCCCACAATGGCGCTCATCTCCGAGTGATCTGTTTCGGGACACAGCCAAACCAGAAGTCCTTGAAAACTCTGCATGTCTCATCCTCTGTGGATTGTCTCAGAGGGAGAGGCAGGGTGGCAACAATGGTAAGGAGGAGAGCAAAGAACCAGCACTGAACATTGAAAGATCTACCCAACCAGAATCTAGTTGTGGAATTGCTGGCAAAAGGCTCTGATGGATAATGGCATTAACTTTGCTGAGTCTTTGCTTTCTGACATCCTTGGTGTAGTGAATCATTCAGTTCTGCAACCTTAAGGATGGTAGTTGTGTTTACTTGCAGGTCTACCACATTATCTAGTTGTTGCCCACTCCCCAATTTTCATAATTGTCACAAATTGAACACTTCAGAAAAAATATTACGATATGCCATTTTTGTAGATTAATACAACAAAGAGAGCCAGTGTAGTGTAATGTACTGCCATGGTTAGAGTGTTGGACAAAGACCTGGGAGAACAGGGTTAAAATTCCTGCTCAGCTATGAAAGTCATTGGGTGACCTTGAGCCTTGAGCCACAATCTCTCAGCCTAACCTGCCTCATAGGTATCTGAAGAAGTATGCATGCACATGAAAGCTCATACCAATAACTAACTTAGTTGGGCTCTAAAGTGCTACTGGAAGGAATTTTTTAATTTTTTATCTTATTTGTTTTATTTTGTTTTGACTGCCTCATAGTGTTGTTGTGAGGATAAAATTGGGGGAAAGGTATGATAATGCAATAAACCAGGGGTTGTCAACCTGGTCCCTACCACCCAAAAGTGGGCATTTCAGGATTCTAGGTGGGCGGTAGGGCACCTAGCCTATGGCACAAGCTGAATCTTCCTTCCACAGAGCACTGGTGGGCGGTAAGGAAATTTTACCATCAAGAAAGATGCATTAGTGGGTGGTAGGTATAAAAGGTTGACTACCCCTGCAATAAACAAATATTCAAAATAAAATTCCATCATAAATATGATTTTTCAAATATTCATTATAAAAAAATATTATATTTCTTTGCACATCAGTAATTTGTTCATTTTAATGTTGGACTTGTTTGTTTGCTTAGGTGGAAGAGCTGTTGTATAATCTGAACAGCATATTGTCAGACACAGTGAAAATGCGAGAGTTTCAGGAAGATCCAGAGATGCTCATGGATCTTATGTACAGGTTGAGCTCACTAATATTTCTCTTGAGCAATTTACGATGAATGATGCAGAACCTTTCAGATTTAAATTTGTCAAAACCAAAGTATCTGCTGTACAATTAAGGGCATACATCAATGACAGATTTATATCAGTTATCAGTACCTTGGCTTCTGACAAACAGTCCTGGGAATTCTCTATACAATATCTCTATGCCCATTTAGAAAATGGTGGTTATCAGATTCCATGGGGAATGAAATCCTGGGTTAATAGTGTAGATAAACATTTTGACCCAGATATTTTGTTAGTGAGAAAGTCAACATGATGGGGCCAAGCTTTGTGTTGGTGTGTGCCTTCTCGTAGTCCCTTTACTGTGAATACTGTGAATAATATCAAGATTCCTTTAAATGTTACCCTACAGATGTGGGACCACTTTTCTGTGAACGGCAACCGTGCAGTTACACCCCACTTGGTGATCTGCTTGTTCCCCTCTTGTTCTGAAAATGGGATGGTAGGACCAGAGAGATGTGCATGTGCATACACAGTGTAGCTTGGATCATTCTGTATTCACCGCATAGGTTCTCTAGCAGCGTTTCTACTCAGTCAGTTTTTGCCTGGGATGTTACACATTGACAATAACTCAATATTAGCAGGTCTGAAAATATTTTTTATAATTTTTCTTTCCTAATCTATCTAAAGAGAACAAAGAGAGAATATTATGGAAAGTATTAGAAAGGAGGTGCTTGGAAAGGAATTCTGTAGTGTCAGAGTCATTTATTGGTAAAAGTAATGCCAGGTTTGGTGGAACAAATGAAGTATTTACAATGGTATAGAGCAGAGTATCCCAAACTTGAAGACAGGAGTGCCTGGTGTCCTTTGGTCCATGGGGTCACGAAGAGTTGGGCACGACTAAACAACAACAACATCCCAAACTTGAGTCTCCAGCTGTTTTTAGACTACAATTGCCATCATCCCTGACCACTGGTCCTGCTAGCTAGGGATGGAGGGAGTTGTGGACCAAAAACAGCTGGAGAACCAAGTTTGGTAAATCTTGCTGTAGAGAATATTTAGTTAGGCTTCTGCTATCTTCAAATCCACAATTCTCTGTAAGAATTAAAACCTAGCAAATGATGTGGCATCTCCACAAAAGAAAAGGAATTGCTTTTAATTTAACCTCAAGACAAATGAAAGATACATCTTTTATGCTCTGTTATTAGAATTGCCAAAGGATATCAGACATCACCTGACTTAAGGTTGACCTGGCTCCAAAACATGGCAGAGAAGCATGCTAAGAAAAAATGTTACACAGAGGCTGCCATGTGTCTAGTTCATGCTGCTGCTCTTGTTGCTGAATACCTGAGCATGCTGGAAGATCACAGTTACCTGCCAGTTGGCAGTGTCAGCTTTCAGGTAAAAACAGACAATTGTTATTTGTGTAAGTGAGCGTTCCCCTGGTGCCCTCCACTTGTTTTTGTTGAATGACAACTCCCATCATCCCTGACCATTGCCTTGTTAGCTGTGGATGGTGGGAATTGCAGTCCAAAATATCTATAAGGTACCAGATTGATAAATGTAATGTCCTGATTGTGGTAGATGGGCCACACAGGTACTGACCACTCTTTTTTGCCAATTATTTTTATTTATTTTCCGAATTACAAATCAGACCAAATTAATTCAATTTAATACAGTTTCTTGAAAAATGGTTTCCTGCTCTCGATACAGGATATGTCCAAGATGTACCCCCACTGCTCCATCAGTTCTCACTTAGTCTCTAGTTGACATTACTTCACACTTGCCAATATTATTAATTCATCTGCCCCTTTACAGCCCTGCAAACAACAAATGGCCCAATTAAACCTAAGTATATATATAATCCATAACAACATATGTGTTTCCATTAATCTTTGTTTCTAGACTTTGGTGTCTTATTCCAACTTAAGTCCTCTCGCTCTTTGTTCTATTCATAAATCTTTACCTAGTTGAGTGTTATATTGCAGTGTCTGTTTTATCTGTGTGCTCCTTCAAGGTCAAATTCCATCTCAATGATAAGACAAATGTCTTATCATCAAGGTGGAATTTGACCCTGAAGGAGTGATCAGTGATCAGACCACAGTCAAACATTTTGGAGGGCGAATCTTCCAGAACTTTTCTTTCAGCCATTGGATCCCACACTACTATGCCTTCTCCCCCAGTACAAAACGCATCCATTCTCTCTCAAATTCAGCCTCTCCTCAGCAGTCCGCCCCATCGGAAAGTAGTCATAAATTTCATCTGTTCACTCCTGAGTTGAGGTGGGGGGGATAAACGTAGTAAAACCATATTAAATTCCTTGTAAGACATAAATCAAAGGTCTACCTCCCCTTCTTCTTCTTCCAAGAAACAAATGACTACACATGTCTCATTCCATTGTGCAGTGGAGGGCAGTGGGAAAGAAAACTGCATCCAATAATCATAAGAAAACATAAAGCATCCTTCCCTCTTCTTTCTCTGGTCTTGGCTGTTGCAGGGATATTCAAAGCTCTCAAATACCATTCAAATACCTTCAAAAGCCCTGATTCTTTCAGCACAGACTGCTTGCATATCTTGCATCAAGAGCGCCTCATGAGTTAACAAATTAGTCAAATTACGGAGGAACCTTAGTCAAATTAAGGAGGCTCGTTCCTTGGCAGAGGCTCGCTCCCAGGTCACTCCCATTCTGCCTCCTGAAGTAGGAGACATGGGATTACACAACTCAGTGGGTGCCTTAGCACCTCGGAAAGTTTCAGGAGGGTTCATGCCTCATTGTAATGGGAAAAGGGGGCTGCTCGTGCGTAAGCGTTTAAGCCCTCCAAGCTTTGCCATCAGTTCCTAAACTCTCCCAGTCCACGGAGCCATGGGTGCATGGCTACCTCAATCGCTGGCAGAATCCGTCAGTGGGCGCTTCCGGAATTTACGCCAACATAAGAGTTCCTTGACGGAAACTCTCCTTCTGGATTCTCTGCGTGACAGTTTCCTGCGCGGAGTGGGCGTCCCCAGCGGAGGTCCTGAGCCCTCCCCGCTGTTCTCACTGGAAACATCTTGGAGCCATTCCTCCGATTGTGTTTCTGCCGGAACTCTCCCTCTCCCCCTACTGGTTCCTTCCTCCGCATCCGAAGGTCTCCTAGCCTCCTTGAGCCCTTCCACCACCTGAGTCTCCGATGGCAGTTCCCTGACACTCATTTTCTCCCTCCTCACTGCCTGAACTACTTCCCCCAGAGGGACTGCAGAGAACAACCACCATGAAATGAGGGCATGGCCAGAAACTGTACTGACCACTCCGCTCAGCTAGGCTTCAATAGCAGAAGCAAAGGGTTGAATAGCTTGGAACCACACAATTGTTCTGTCTTTTAGAATATTTCCTCCAATGTGCTTGAGGAGTCTGCTGTTTCTGATGATGTTCTGTCTCCAGATGAAGATGGAGTGTGCTCTGGAAGGTATTTCTCAGAGAATGGTTTGGTGGGACTGCTGGAACAAGCTGCAGAGCTTTTTAACACTGTGAGTAGTATTATATTCTAAGGCAGAGCTTTCCAAACTGTGGAACATGTTAGTGTGTTGGCTGCTGTGTGTAAGTGTGTCATATAAACACTCTGTGAAATTGAACATCTGGCACGCTTCCACTGCGTCTCAGTGCTTCTCCCGGCTTCTACCAGAGTATAGCGATCAGCGGTGTAACCTGTATGGAGGAATCTCAGGCATACAGAATAACACTCCGTACGCAGCTTCTTTCTGATCTAAGAAGCTTTATTTGCAGCGGCATAATAAATCAGCAGTCCAGGAAAGCGAGAAGACATCCCCGAAAGTAAAACAAGCAGAAACCCTGAGGGACAGGACGTCACTCCATGAGCTGTTAACCCTGTAAGCTCTGGTTCTCCTCACACACTCCCCACTAGTGCTTTTTTTTTATTAAAAAATGTTTGGGGGTACTCTCATTTTGACTCAAGAAAATCACCATTTTATAGTTCAAATCGGGGGAAATAAATACAGTAAATGGACAAAAGTACAAAGATTCATAAAATGTTTAGGGATCTGTGTGTCCCCTAGGAAAAAACTGGAAAGGGATTAGTTTAACCTCTGGTTTGCTAGTAAAACTGAATTACCTTGTCACAAAATGTTTCATGTCTAAAAAATGTGTCACCAGCATGAAAAGTTTGGAAAGCTATGCTCTAGGGCCATGCTTGTGTCAAGATTTGAGAGGACTTTTATTCATTTATTTAGCCACTTTTACCTTGCCTTCATCTTATTGTTTGAGCTGGCTGACAAAACTATAACAGAGTGCATGTGTGGCAGCAACTGACAGCCTGCTTCTTTGTTGCAAGGATAAACATGAATCTGGAACTCCCATGGGGTTAAAAGGTGCAACAACAGTAGAAAAATAGTAGGTGTGAAAAGGGTTAAGCAATCCCTGTCAGCTTGTTGTTGAAAATCTGTCTATGTCATCAGAGACTTGACACCAGTTTTAATTTTATATCTTCACGCAAGGGAGGACTGTGTGAAACTGTGAATGAGGTCTACAAGATTGTCACTCCCATCTTAGAAGCACATCGAGATTTCAGGAAACTTTCTTCCACTCACAGTAAACTTCAGAAAGCCTTTGAGAGCATCATAAATAAGGTATGTTAGCTGCAGCATTTGTTGATCATGAATATAAGACAATCTGTAGTACAAAACTGCCCTGTTTCTCTTCTTAACTATTATTAATGTCAATTTGCACTTCATGGTGTAACTCAGATACTGCCTACATTTTAAAGTCTTGCATCAGCATAGTATAGTATAGAATTGCTAGCTATCTTTGAAGGAGCTCCACAAGCACAGAGGACTCTCTTCCTTGCTGACTAAAAGGACACATGGACCGATTGTTTTTACTCCAGTTAAATACTAAATTATTCATTTTTGGTTTTTCCATCAACAATATCCTAACCCAAGGATATTGAACTTCAGAACCACTTAGCCCAAACTGATTGTCCCACACTCAGGACAAACAGATTGGCTCCAGTACTTACCAAATATTTGACAAATTTGACCATCCCCAAATTTAGAAAGTCAGAGAAATACTATTTAAATTACCTCTTGTCTGACTGGAATTCGTATGTTACTAGAAATGTAGCTAGATTTTGTGCAATAGTCATAAGTCACAGAAAGCAAACGATTACACAGCTGCATAAATTGTTATATGGTTCAGTTAAATCTCTTATTCAGTCCAGTTAAATCTCTTATTCTTTTAAACTTTTATGATGTTGTATTTGTCTGGACACATATTTCAAGTACATTCAATTAGTATATTGATTGTTAAATCCCATATTGATCGTTTTTATTGCTTATGTAGAGAATTATGCAGAAATTCTGCTTTAATATGCTGTCTGTTTGCCATAATAAACATTGACTGACTGACCGACTGATTGATTGATTGATTGATTGATCAACTGAATCAATCTCTTGTAACTGTGTTACAAAGCCAGAAATTAAATTAGCAACAGCAATATGCTATATTGGATGAGTAACATTTTGCCTTTTCACTGAGCAAGTCATGTTTAACATTAACTCCCCTTAGAATATATGCTTTCCTATTCTTCAGTCAGTTATGCATATTGAAGTCCCCTTGGTTGTAATGGGATTTATGTGCAATGAAATTGAACACAGCATAAGCTGCCTTATCTCATGTCAGACCATTGATCCATCTAGCTCAGTATCATTGACGGTCACTGATAGTGGCTTTCCAAGGTTTCAGGCAGGAGTCTTACCCCAAGGATTGAACCTGCACCATTTGCAAATAAAGTGTGCACTCTACCACAAAGCTGCAGTCCTTCCCACAAAATTTGAGACATAATCATAGCCTAGTGCTTTTATGACTCTTCAAACCACCTTTTGCTATGATGCCTATTTCTCAGTCCCTGTGTAGAGATATTCCATATGGTGACTTAAACTCAACTGTAAGGCTACTGTGAACCAGCTCTCCCCATGATTGAAGCTATGAAGCAGGACATGCTTCATGACACTCATGTAGTAAGTGGTAATCTGTTTCACCTATATATAGTCAACTGGCACAATCCTAAATTACACAAGATCAGGATCTTCCAGAAAGGAAGTGGCTTTGCACATGCATCAGAGAATGCAAAAGAGAATGGGAGTGCATCAACATTCACATAGCTTCACTAAATCAGTCCATGTGTGCAAATAAGCCTTTTTGACAGCAACAAAGTGTCTTCTGTGCTTGTGGAGCTCCTTCAAAGATAGCTAGCAATTCAATACTTTTTTTATATATATAAATATTTATTAAGGTTTTTGTAAAAGAAAAGCATAAGTAACAAACAACATTGCTTATATCATAACAAAATTTCATAACTTGTTTAGACTTCCTCACGTCTCCTGCTCCCACTTACATTGTTAAAAAGTTTTTTCAAGCAAATTATCATCTTGTTTGCAATCTTATATCCACTCGTTTAAATATAATCTAGTAGTTCTCCCAAAGAGTTTGTCTTTTCCTTAATCTCACTTATCATCAAATTCCAATCTAGTTTAGTGGTGGCCAATTATTTATGATCAAGCATCCTTCTTAACATTCAATCAAGTTACAATATTTTTGTAAATAAATTTTAAATTTCTTCCAATCTTCTTCAATCCTTTCTTCTCCCAGGTCTTGGATTCTGCCGGTCATCTCTGCCAGTTGCATATAGTCTATCAGCTGCATCTGCCATTCTTCCAGTGTGGGTAGATCTTGAGTCTTCCAATTCTTAGCAATGAGTATCCTTGCTGCTGTTGTTGCGTACATAAAAAATGTTCGGTCCTTCTTTAACACCTTCTGGCCGACAATACCCAGGAGGAAGGCCTCTGGTTTCTTAGTGAAGGTATACTTAAATACCTTTTTCAACTCATTATATATCATTTCCCAGAAGGCCTTCACTTTAGGGCAAGTCCACCAGAGGTGAAAGAATGTTCCTTCATTTTCTTTACATTTCCAGCATTTATTATCAGACGAATGGTATATTTTGGCAAGTTTAACTGGGGTCATGTACCATCTATATATCATTTTCATTACATTTTCCTTCAAAGCATTACATGCAGTGAAGTTCAGCCCAGTGGTCCACAACCTTTCCCAGTCCTCAAACATAATGTTATGCCCAATATCCTGTGCCCACTTTATCATAGCAGATTTAACCATTTCGTCTTGTGTGTTCCATTTTAACAGCAAGTTATACATTCTTGATAATACCTTAGTCTTTGGTTCTAACAATTCTGTCTCCAACTTCGATTTCTCCACCTGGAACCCTAGTTTTTTGTCATTTTTAAAAACTTCTTTAATCTGGGCATAATGTAACCAGTCTCGCACTTTACCCTCCATTTTCTCCAAACTCTGCAATTTCCAATTGTCACCGTCTTTTTCTAATATTTCCCAATATTTTGGCCATTTGGCCTCCATATTGGGTCTTTTCCGGGCCTTGGCTTCCAGAGGGGACAGCCACCTCGGAGTTTTGTTTTCCAATAAGTCTTTGTATTTTGTCCAGACATTGAATACTGCTTTCCTGACAATATGGTTCTTAAAGGCCTTATTGATCTTAACTTTGTCATACCATAAGTATGCATGCCAGCCAAAAGCATTGTTAAAACCTTCCAAGTCCAACACATCAGTGTCTTCAAGAAGTAGCCAGTCTTTTAGCCAGCAGAAAGCTGCGGCTTCATAGTACAGTTTTAAGTCTGGCAGGGCGAAGCCCCCTCTTTCTTTCGCGTCAGTTAATATCTTAAACTTAATTCTGGGCTTTTTGCCCTGCCAGACAAATTTAGAGATATCTCTCTGCCACTTCCGGAAACACTCCGTCTTGTCCACAATTTGCAATGTTTGAAACAAAAACAACATCTTTGGCAATACATTCATCTTAATAGCAGCAATTCGGCCTAACAAAGAAAGCTTCAATTTTGTCCAACTGTCCAAGTCTCTCTTAATTTCAGACCAACATTTTTCATAATTATCCTTAAATAGACTCAGATTTTTTGCTGTTATGTTTACCCCTAGGTACTTTACTTTTTTAACCACAGTTAGTTCTGTTTCTCTCTGAAACCGTTCTGACTCTGTATCTGTCAAGTTTTTCCCCAACACCTTAGTTTTCTGTTTATTTAGTTTAAATCCCGCCACCCGACCAAAGTCTTGAATCAATTGTAATACTCTTTTTGTACTAGATTCTGGCTCCTGCAAAGTCAAGACTAGGTCATCTGCAAAAGCTTTAAGTTTATATTGTTTCGCTCCGACCTGAATCCCTTGCACCAACCGGTCCCCTCTAATCCTATTCAAGAGCACCTCCAGAACCGAAATAAATAACAGAGGGGAAATCGGGCAGCCTTGTCGTGTACCTTTTTCAATTTTAAACTCTTCTGTAACCACATTGTTAACTATCAGTTTTGCCTTCTGTTCTGAGTATATTGCATCAATCCCATTCTCAAAACCCCGTCCCACTCCCATTTCTTTTAAATTTCCCTTCATAAATTTCCAAGAGATATTATCAAAGGCCTTCTCCGCATCTATAAAAATTAACACTGCTTTTGTATTTATGTTTGTCTGCCAAAGTTCCAAAATGTCAATGATGTTCCTTGTGTTGGCAAACATATGTCTACCTGGGAGAAAGCCTGCCTGATCTTTATGAATTACTTCATTTAAAACTCTTTTAAGTCTGCTTGCCAAAATATCTGCGAATATTTTGTAATCCACATTTAAAAGGGAGATGGGACGATAGTTCTTGAGTTGTGTCTTCTCAATTTCCGATTTTGGTATCAATGTGATGAAAGCTTCCTTCCACGATTCCGGCGCCTTCTTTCCCTCCATAATTTCGTTACTGACCTCCATCAATGGTTGTATCAAATAATCTTTTAATGTCTTATAATACTTGGAGGTCAGGCCGTCTGGCCCTGGAGATTTGCCCAATTTCATGTTCTGAATGGCTTGTTCAATCTCTTGTCGTGTTATTTTGCTGTTCAGGAGTGATCTATTTTCTTGTGAAAGTTTTTTAAGTCCATTTTTTTCCAAAAATTGTTTAATCTCAGCCTCATTCTGCGGCCCTTGAGTATATAATTTTTTGAAATATTTCTGAAAACACTTTCTAATCTCCACGGGGTTCTGAATGTTTCTTCCTTCAATTTCCAAATTTGTGACTACATTTAACTTTTGTCTCTTCTTCAACTGCCAAGCCAGCAGTTTCCCACATTTATTTGCTGATTCAAAAGTTTTTTGTTTCATTAGTTTGATCTTCCATTCTATTTCCTGGTTCATCAGTTTAGAATATTGTGCCTGATGGAGTTTAATTTCTCTCAGAATCGGCTGTGACTTCGGATTCGATCTTAACTTCTTCTCTAACTCTTTAATTTTCTCCAAGATCTTGTCTTTCCTCTCATTTTGTGTTCTTTTCTTTACAGCATTCTGTTGTATCAAGAACCCCCTCATCACGGCTTTGCTTGCGTCCCAAATGATTCTTTTTTCCACCGTAGTGCTCATGTTTATCTCAAAGTAGTCCTTCAAAACTTTTTGGGCCTTCTTAATAATCTCCTGATCTCTAAACAAATTGTCATTCATCTTCCATCTAAAGGAACCGGTTGGTAATAGTGTCATGTCCATTTTCAGTGCATTATGGTCGGAGCAGGTCTTTGGGCAGATTTCCACTTTCCTGACCTTGGGTGCCAGACCTCTAGTTATCCATATTTGGTCGAATCTTGTCCAAGTCAGCTGGGCTTCAGAGAAGAATGTTCCTTCTTTTCCCAAGGGGTTCTTCGTTCTCCAAATGTCAATCCAGTCCATATTGTCTGTCATTTCAAAAAAGGTCTTTGGTAGTCTGCCATCTTTCGTAACATTTTGGCTTTGTGACTTATCCATGTAAGTTGATACGACTCCATTCATGTCTCCCATCATAATGATGTTGTCATAGTCCAGATACTCCAGCATAGTCTCATGCAACTTCTTATAAAATTCCGATTTTCCTTCATTTGGTGCATAAATTCCTAATAGCAGAATCTTCTCTCCTTGGTGTTGTATTTCGATTGCCAAAATTCTTCCATGTTCATCTTTAAATAGAAATTTAGGTGACAGGCTCTCTTTTGCATAAATCACCACGCCTCTCTTCTTTACTGTGTCTGAGGATATAAATTCCTGACCGAGTCTTTTGTTTATTAACACTTTTCTATGGAGCCTAGTCACATGTGTTTCTTGTAGGCAAATAATGTCCAATTGTTCCTTTTTTAATATATGAAAAATTTTCCTCCTTTTTTCCGGAATATTACAGCCATTTATGTTCCAACTCAACAGTTGCAGAGACATCCTGAATAAATCTGGTTATTTTTCTGGGGGTGGTACCTTGTTCGCCGGTGCCTCTGGTGCTCCAGGCCCTGAGGGTAATTCAAGTCCTTTTTGAAGGTCCTCTCCGTACACGTTTAGAAATTTATCTCTATCTTCCAATGTTCTAATTTTAATCTTCTTCCCTCTGAAAGTAAAAGATAGTCCTTGAGGGAAGTCCCACCTAAAGATGATTGAGTTACTCCTCAACAGTCTTGCTAGCTCCAAATACTCAGATCTAAGATCCAAGAGTTGTTTAGGAATGTCCTTGTAAATTTGAATTCTTTTGTCCAAAATGTCCAGTGACTTTCCCTAGTGCAGACCCAGAATCTTATCCCTTTCCTCCTTCGATCTCAATGTTATCAAACAGTCTCTGGGTTTGTCTTTCTTTATGAGTCTTCCAAGCCTGAAAGCTGATACAATTTTGAAGTCTTTTTCCTCTAAGTTCCAGAACTTGGAAAATATTTTGGTCAGAAACTCAGCTAAGTTGTCTTCTTCCACTTCTGGGACCGACCTTATCCTTAAATTAGTCTCCCTGTTCCGTAATTCAATCATAGAAAGGTAGGTCTGGTGTTCTCCTACTTGTTTACTGAGTGGTCTCACCTCTTTTTCTAACTTTCCAAGTCTTTGGCTGGTATCCTCAGCCAATTTCCGATTTTCACCTGTAGCCTCCTTCAATTCTCCAATTGCTTGTGCATTCTGTGCCACTTGTCCAGTTAGTCTATTTAGACATTCTGTGTTTTGGTCGATTTTAAATGTTTGCTCATCAGCTTTTTTATCCAAGGATTCAACTCTCTTATCCAAAGATTCCAATTTTTCATAGATTTTCTCTAAAATAGAAACAGTTGTTCCAGAAGCCATATCTTCCAATTGTAATTCCTCAGTTTCTCCTTCCCCTGCCCTTGGCAGGGATGCAACTTCTTCCTCAGAAAGCAGGATAGGCACAGACGATCTACATGGCTGTAAAGCTATGGCTAGGGTTGTTTGTCTAGTTCTTACTCTAGATTCCTTTTCTTTAAGCTCCTTTTCTTTAGGCTCCTTTTTTCTTGCACCACTCATTCCAAAGTTATCTAAAAGTCAAGGTCAAGCTGAGTTATTTCCCATGGGAAAGAGACGGCCCAGATGGTAACAGTCAAACAGGAGGCCGGGAAAGAGAAAGTAAAAAAATGCCACTGCTGTAAATTCCAAAACCTCTAGGGGGAGCTTAAAAAGTCTTTCGGGAAGAGATCAATTCCAATAAAGTTCATAAAATCAAAATTAATGTCCAAGAGCCTTCAAATAATAAATTTTAGCAGAGTTGGTATTAAATGAACACAATGTCTCAAATAGTGCTTGCTGGTATTCCAAATGGTGCCTCAAAGTAGCAATTCCAAACCCCCTCAGATTATTTCCAAGTTTATATTCAAAGTATCCAGATCTGCAGGCTGACTGCTACAGTTGCTCAGGCAGTTCCAGCACCTGGGTTTTTAACTTAAATTGTAATTCCAATAAGAGAAGATGTCACAGTCCAAATTAGAAACGCAAAATCCAATGCTTACAGTCCTATTCTGCTTCAAAGGAGGTTCAGTGGGTGCTCAGATCCATTAGGTTAAAAGTTCACTCTCTGCCTCCACTCCTCCTGCTCTTTGCTTTGAAGTTCCGTAGCAGCGGAAGACGGACTTCCTTTTTTTCCGTCAATCCGCTTTCAGCCAAATTCCGTAGCTTTTAAAACTTTAAAATTTTTAAAGGTCCTTATTACTCACGGGTTGTTGCTTTCCGAAGCATAAATTCGAGGAAGAAAGGTCAGCGCTCACCGGCAACAGCTTCGCGGCTTCGCTCCGTTGATTGCGGAGCAACCCTCAGCGCCGCTACCCCCTCCGCGATCCGGAGCCCCTTACGGGGTTCCTTCAACGTTTTGGGGGCAGCTCCTGGCGCCCGCCGGGTCCCAAGACCGCAGGCTTCTGCCGCCTGCGGTTTTCCGATGTGGGTCTCCGCTTCGCCGTAGCGGACGACCCGTTTCAACGGAGCTTCCCTCTCATAGTTAGAAGAGGGCAGCCATTACCGTTCGCGCCGCCTCCGGAAGGAGCTGCAATTCAATACTATACTGATGCAAGATTTTAAATTATAGGCAGTATCTGAGTGCAAATGGACATTAATAGTTAAGAAGAGAAACAGGGCAACCCTTATTGCCTGACAATTGCCTTATTATGTCTGACAATGTATAGGAGGGCAAGCCAGTGGGTTCTGCCCAAGTTTTATTTGTTCTGCTGATGTCTTCCTTCATCTTCTCTTCTTCTATTCGTCTACATAGACAAATAGTGTTTGTTGCTCTTGAGATGTAGAAAAGCTTTTTCAAGTTCGCTTAAATCTTTAATTTACAGACCATATCTCTTTCTCTTGGTTTATTTTAATTATGCTTAGTTCTACTAAGATACGGCTGCTTTGTAGAATAACAAACACAAATGTATAAATTACCATAAAAATTAATTTCATCACTGCACAAAAATAGAAAGCTATGAAAAGAAATTGAAATTTAGTGACTTCATATTCATCAAACAGGGTCAGAAGAGAATGTTTGGCACTTACTTCCGTGTTGGCTTCTATGGAGCCATATTTGGAGATTTAGATGAACAGGAATTTGTTTACAAAGAGCCTGCCATTACCAAACTTCCTGAGATTTCTCATAGACTGGAGGTAAGTGGTTATACTTCTGTAAACGTTAGGACATCATGGCAAAAGGATAGCATTCAAAGAGGAATAATATGTATATCTAAAATGACAGGGAATGAAAGAGATACTGCAGATAAATACTCCACAATTCACTTCTCTAGTTAACCTTCAGAGCCTGGTAGTTTGCAAAAAAAAAAAAAAAAAGCCTTTCCAAATGGGAAGTAATCCAGCACTATAATTTCTAGTGCTATCTGGTGTCACAGCAGTGTGACAAATATACCTCTACAATATCCTGCACTTATGGACAGCAGTGGTGAGGATGAGGTGAATAAGATGTGTTGATGGTGGAGAGGAGTGGGAAGCTTTTGACAGGAAGGCACTTCTGCATCCATTATTCCCCAAATGAGTGAGGCTGAAAGGGAAAAGCACATGTTTTCATCACATATTCAGCCTCCCATGAGGCCTTACTTCTGTACCTCATGGATGGATGTAGAGGAACAGATTATTTCAAAAAAATCCCCATGGAAACATAAAACCCTTTCAGATTCTGTTGGGAGTTTCAGGATTTGGATCATGGGGGTGGAATTCATAAATTCCGCCACAACTTTGTGTTGTGCCTTCTATGTTCATGCAGAGTATGTGGGGATAAATAACCTCTATTGCAGTTCCTAGAGTGCAGTTAACTGCTCCTACTTGCTCCAACTGGCAGGGCTTTTGCAAATTTGAATCTTTGTCCCAATCAATTGGAGGTGCAACTGCCCTTTCCTCTTCCATGTCCTGATCTTCTGAGGAACTCTGGCTCCATCTTCAACTTTCCTCAACATGTTTAAGCAACGTGCTGACATACTTTTCTTCCCCATAAACCTAGATTAGGTTGTCAGGGCACAAAGGGAGCTTGCCACTGTGAACTCTTTAGAGCAAATCCATTGTTGAAATTGCTTAATCTTTTGCCTATGGTGTTGAGCTTGGTACCTTTGGAGTAGATTTAATCTAAATGGCCAAGTAGTACAGCCAGTGTGGCAACTCTGGTATTTTTAGCTTGGATGATAATAATATTTAGCATTTCTATTCCACTTTTTGAACATTCAAAGTAGTTCATATACACAATCACAGTAATTTGTACAACCCAACCAGGTGGTGTTGCCATTTCTAATTTACTGATGAAGGACTCAGGGTCATACTTCATGTATGACCAATGCATGGCAAGTAGCTGTCTTTATTCATTACAGTTGCGGAGGGAGAAAGAGCTTATGGGGGTGGGGAGGTTTATCTATTCCTACTGTGATTAGAATTAAAATCCCCTCTAGAATGCTTGGGGGTGGGAAGTGGGAAGTGGGAAGCCATCAGGGGAGGCTTCAAATATAAACCAAATTGTTAAGGGCAGCCTGCAGTGTTCTGACCATGCACTGATATGTGTTTTGAAGAATGTCTGTAGCAAGATTATGGCCTAGTTCACATGACACATGAAGCCAAACCTTCACGTAGCAGGATTTCACAAACATGCAGCCCCCCCATACAGCTGCTTTACTCCTCTTTGTTATTTATTTATTTTGCTTCTGCAGCATGCTAAGCAAAGCCAGAGTTTGGCTTAGTGTGTCATGAGAACCAGGAGTTGCAGCTATGCTTTCTCCTCACTAACCACTAGCTGTAACAAGTGGTTGCACAGCAGCTAAAAGGATTGAGCAAGAGAAAAGAGGCAACGGGCTCTTCTCACATTCGCTGTCTCACTAAGCCAATATTTGTCTTAGTGTGTTGTAGGAACACAGTTGGTTTCACTTTCAGGTTTCACTCTTTTCCACATGACAGGACTGAAACCTGCAACATTTCTATGTGACCTTTTTCTTTGTGAAAACTAGTGTTTAGTTGTAAAGCTATCTTCAGTTAATAATCTCATCTTTTTTACAATTTGTAGACCCAACTAAGTACATTAAAAAGGATTGTAAACAAAAAAGCCCCTCAGCCATAATCTTGTTTTCCTTTTCAGGGCTTTTATGGTCAGTGTTTTGGGGAGGATCGCATTGTAGTGATTAAAGATTCTACTCCAGTAGACAAGAGCAAGCTGGATCCCAGTAAGGTATGGAAGGCATTTCTTCCTTTACTACCATTGAGCTTGGAATTCTGTATTGAACATTCTTACATTTTACAACCATAAAACTGAAGTCTAAACCTGGAATTGATTATACACATTTGACAAAACTATGTAATCATAGCCATATATAGATTTGCTTTGGCTAGGTTTAAAGGAAGAGTTAAACAGGTACATCCCTTCTCTCATACTCTTTCACCATGATTGAATTCAGTAGACAATTCCACGACTTTGTTCTCACTGGGTAAGTCCAATTGGTGCTATATAGTTTTTTGCAGTGTCCATATGACACTGTCTTGATGATTCTCATGGTCCCTTCCAACTCTAAATTCTATGATTCATAAAAATGCCAGCCAATTTTTTAAAAAAAAATCTAACCTGAATCCAGTTAGACACCTTCAGTCGCTGCTGATGTGGAAACTCAGTAGTGCATTTGGGGAGAGTGGGGCTTGTCCCATGTGGTGAGGCTTCAGTGGATAGCCTCTGGTGCCACACCCCTGCTTCCTTTTGATCATCACTTGAGCACAACCTAGCCATTTTGTTTCCAGCAGTACAAGCATTCCTGTTTTTGCCATTTGTGGCATGCTGAAGACATGCTTGAGTTTCAACAACCCGGTTAGGAGAAATGTTCTCCTGAGTTTTCCACAGAGGACATCTGGGGGATTACTGTACACAGTACATTGGGCTTTTTATATACATAAAGAAATTTATCTCTGTATTAAACTATTAATTAATGTATTAATCTCTGTATTAAACTAAAACCCCCACTCCAAAACAAGCCTCCCTTTAGCCCATTGTGATAAATAAGGCTGGTAGCATTGGCAGTCTTGCACACTTCCTGAGGAGGTGGGAATTCAAAGGTGTACATGCACAGAGGAAGAACAACTGTGGAAGAGAGCTAAAAAAGAAAAAGGAAAAAACACCTCCTGAAACATTGTCAAATTCCACTGTCTGATGCCAACTGAACGTGTGGAAGTTCATATGCCAAATGCACAAAAACAAACATTGTATCTGAACAGTATAAAGCCTCTGCACTTCAGCCGGGGAGGACAGGATATAAATAAATTATTATTATTATTATTATTATTATTATTATTATTATTATTATTCATAAAATCATGCAGGGGCCTGTGCTTGTCTTTATTTAACCAGTGGGAGTAAGAACATAAGACTTGGCTAAATACGTACAGTAGAGATGGTGAAACATATTCATGGGTGTAGTACTCCCCCATCTTCAAAAAGTATTGAAAAGCATTAAAAATATTTAATTAACTGAAGTTGTCTCTCCTAACAAAAGCCTGCCCCCATAATGTATTCCTTTCATATGGAGTACCATGAGTATTTGCAGGGGCCAGGCCCTGAGCATGGTGAGGAGTTGCTGTGTTTGGCTTGGGGGAGTCAGTGCGGTCTGGCAGGTGTGGCCAGATCAAGAGATGTAAGGCCAGCATTTTGCCCTGGTTCTTTGCCACAGCAATGGGGTTTATACCCAGCTGTTGACAGTTCCTGTTCCTGCTTCAGCGCTCCTGGCCTTGCTCCAGTGCCTTCTCCTGTTCCTGTGTTCAAGCCTCATTGGGTTTTCGTCCTCCATTGAACTGCTACCATTATTATCCTGGTCCCGGTGTGTCAGATCTGGAATGCTGCCGCCTACAACCTGGACCGTGACACTTTTGGGGGGAATTTTTACCCATAATCTCCCCCCAAAAGCTTGGGCAATCTCCGAAGAAGAAAATCCTGGCTATGCCCATGAACATATTATAGAAATACCTTCTCAAAAGAGAGAGTCCTGATTGGATTTGGTTGTATCAGGTATGCCTCTTACCTGAGCCTCCTCCTCCTCCTCCTCCTTCTATACATGACTGTGGAGGCCAATTCTGGATCCATACGTGGGGACATTGGTTTCTGGGTTGATCATGGGGTCATTCTACGTCAGTTCAATGCCACCCACCATCTCGGATTTTGATGAAACTTGGTGTACACCCTTCCTTTATGGTTGAAAGAAAGCCCCTTATTTTTTTTTAACCTCTATCTCAAACGGTTTTAATTTCATAGCACTTCAAAATTTCATGGAATCTGTGTTTCTGTCCCTCTTGAGATCCTCAGCCTTGTGTGCATTTTTTTTTTCTTTTTCTCCATAACCAATGATCAGATCTCTTTGAAATTTTACACAGAGCTCAATAGCATGATGAGGATTTCAGAAAAAAATACACCAGCACTCAAAAGGTTTTATAAAACCTAGGTTTAGAAAACATAAATTTTCAGCATTAGCGCACGATGGAATTAAAAGTTTTTGATGGTGAAAATTATTGCAAAGAGATGCTCTTTCTCAACAAAGAGACCCACAAATTTATGGGTCTCATGCCTTGTAACAAAATTTTACATTTTTTGGACATCGTGGGGGGGGGGGTAATGGCTACTGGCTACAACTTTCCTACAATCCATAGCCATAATAGAAAAAATTAATGAAACAAAGTTGTTCATCATAAAATTTAAAATAATATTAGTTATTACAGTGGTACCTCGGGTTAAGTACTTAATTCGTTCCAGAGGTCCGTTCTTAACCTGAAACTGTTCTTAACTTGAAGCACCACTTTAGCTAATGGGGCCTCCCGTTGCCGCCGCACTGCCGGAGCATGATTTCTATTCTCATCCTGAAGCAAAGTTCTTAACCCGAGGTACTATTTCTGGGTTAACAGAGTCTGTAACCTGAAGTGTATGTAACCTGAAGCGTATGTAACCCGGGGTACCACTGTACAGAGTTTTTTTTTTTCAAAAGTGCAGACTTGTTTTTAAAACTATGATAATTGGCTATATCGTGAAATTAATTTTAAAAAATTGGTCAGAAACTTTAAATGTTGACATGTAAGGAAATAAGACGTAGCAAGAAAAAGATTAAAAGAATGTAATCAATTTTGTACAATATATTCAATTTTGCAACATTACATGATCCCCAATTTGTTTTTCAGAATATTATTGCATACAAAGACATGTCTGTCTTAAGGGGGGCAGGGAGAATGATATTTTTGTGCCATCTTGAATTAATAGATGCATGGAGACTTTTTAACATTTATGTTAAATATACTGAGGCGTAATTCACAATGAAGCAGTTTTATAGCAATAAGGACAACAATTAAACTAAAGTAAAAAATTAGGGGGCGCATTGGAAGATGGCCGACAATACCATCTCTCCGGCTCACACGAGGTAATTAAGAAGCTGTTATGGGAGTATGCAGCCTCCCTCGTTACCTCAAGGGAATGGGGAACGCTGCCTTGCCTGCTGTGCCCATAATTCACCCCCAGATTCAAAAGGGGGTGAGGGCACTAGGCACAAAAGCCCTTGTGTGGGTCGGCTCTCCTGGACGCTGTCTCTGATCTGTGCAGCTAGTTGCGGGAGCTCAAAATAAACAATCAGAACGGAAGCAAACGCACATAGTTCGAGCGAAGATCGGGAGTTAAGACTGGTAACTAAAGGGATCTCTGGGAAGTGGAGCAATGGGCTGGACTTAACAATAAGTTAAGAAGAAGAATAAATCAAGAAGAAGATTCATAGAGGTTTGGTATGTCGGAACGAGACTGAAAAAGGGGGGGGGAGAGAAAAACTTTTCTTTTTTTGTCTTATGTGAGTACCCAATAACGCTCCCTCCCCAAAAAAGAATAATTGCAATTACTAATCACAAGCAGGAGAATTAAGAACTATGTGGAAATTAATTACTATGCAAAGACGTGGCTTTCGGGAAACGAAAGTAAGTCCTTTGTGATAAAGAGAGATTTATCATGGCAGGTGGATTCAGGGGGAGGAGGACTGGCTGTTACTATGTTGAAGTGTGTTGGAGTGTGGGTTCGGCCTAGTAGGGCCCCCTGAGAAAATTTATGACGGAGCGGCAGGCCTGGGGAGATCAGGACAGACTGTCGGAATGTTTTTGTACGGAGGTGTTGAAATGAAGCTGTCCACTTTTATGGCTCTTGGATGAGTGTAAAATCCACACAGGATAAAACGTTTGTCTTCAACCCGCTTGTGGAGACTATCAGAGACCACAAAGAAAGGAATATATGATAACAACAAGAAGATGAAGAAAACAACAAAGAGAAGATTGAACAGAACTGTGAATATTATTTTGACAGAACTGTGTAATTAAAACAGCAGCAAGAGAGATGATTGGATCTCTTTCGGAGCTCGAAGAATGGGTACCCCCAACAAAAATTTTAAAAATTTGGCTGTGTAATTTGGAATTATTATGATTTGGAATTAATGTGATTTGATTGGCCTGTTAATAAAAATTATTTTTAAAAAATAAAAAAAGATTATGTTACAAGTTCAATACAACTGTACAATGTTACAGTTTCCTTGCTGCAGCCTTGGTATCACCTGTAAGCTTTTCATTTTCAACGCCATACACTTGTTGGGAAAGAAGTATCTTCTGCCAGTTATTGTCTGTGGCATATGAGGAAAGCATATGAGGAAATGGTACTGCACTACTACCAAGCATATGAGGAAATGGTACTGCACAAGAATCGTCATGGCAGAATGAAGGTGAAGGTCCATTTGGTGGAAGAAATTTTACAAAAGCATCTCCCTTGTTTTGATTAATCTCTGATATCATTCCAAAGTATCACAAATGATCATACTTGCAAGCAACAAAACATCCAGGATACAGATCATCAGCATTCACAGAAACTTTGGGGAGGCTCCTCAGGTTGAAAGTGAGGGAGGGCTCATTCTTCACATCAATGCTCATTCTTATCAAGATTATTCTTTGCAGGACATTTATTACATGCATCTTTGGATCCTCACAGACTAGAAGCTTCATTATGTCCTTGTATTCGTGACACATGCAGATGTAAAATGGGATTCTGGTGAATGGTACACACACATATATTGTGGGCTCCACTAGAACCAGCGAAAACACACCACTCAAAGCACAAAACTTTTAGAAACCTACACTGGGATATGCCTTCTTGAAGCCTGCATACTCCTATGATACCAATGCTGACCACATCTTTCATTCCTGGCATTATTCTGGACTGCTCGTCACTGTGATAAAAGTTTAGAACCTTGCTTACAGTTTCAGATGGAAGCTTTTTTTCCACCTCTGGCAGATCCCAGAGGGGTCCACCTCTGGCAGATCCCAGTTCAGCTAAAATTCATCTTTGAAATGTTTCTGTGCCTGGCGAACTGAATAATCAGATACACTAAATGTTTATTGAATTTTTCTTCATGGCCATGAAAGAGAAGCAGGAATGGTCAGCATCTGGATTTGCTTCTTCTGCATTTTATGGAATATTTCATCACCTCTACAAGTTTGTCCATGTCACTCACTTTATCTGTAATCACCATCTCTACTTCAGTCAGAGGGATTTCAACCTGTAGCACTTTTTTCATTTTATCATGAATATTTTCCTCAAACTTTTCTATCTTCCTCTTTCCATAAGATGTCTTGCAGTGTTCAGGTAAACCATGTAATTTTAAAGGGATGTCTTCAGCTTTTCTATGGCTTCTCTTCTCTCCAAACAAGTCTTTTCTTCTAAACTTATATCTTCAGGTTGAACGCAACTGTCTTCAACATCACTTTGATTTACATCACTTTGATTTAAATAATTTGTCTACATCTTCTGCACAATTTATGGCCTGGCTTTACTTTAATTCCTGTCTCTAGCAAATCTTTAGACTTCTGTAACGTTACAGAGCATAGATATTTTTTGACTGGTCCTTTGTGCTTTTTAAAAGGATCCCTGAAGGTTTTTTTTTGGCGAGATTCAAATTTCTTCAAATACACACTTTGGAAATGTAAGCAAATAGTTTCTAAGTCTTCAGCTTTAGCTTCAATTCTTAAATGTAACAGCTCTCTGTCCTCTTCGCTTAAACAATTAACATTCTCAATCCCCTTTCTGTGACTGAAAGTTAACTTACGGCATTCACTAGCAGTTAACTCTCCCACACTACATATTGAATTTTCCATCTTATTCCAGTTGAAAAACACAGCAATAACTAGCACCCAAAAAAGATTGGATAAATTATAAGAGTGCAGTGCACCACACTGATACCAGAAGTAGATTGACTGCAAGGTGGAAGAAGGCCCTGCCTGGTGGAGTCTCTCCCCTCACCGTTCTTCCTTATAAGCGCTCCCTGTGGGGGGGCAAGGCAGGGGGAAGAAGGCCGTGTCTCTCCCCTCACATCATATAGCATACACATCTAGCATAAACAAAAGACTTCTCTGAACTGCAATCTGAGAAAACATTTTAAAATGTCTCATATTTTAAATATTTCTGAAATGAATATTTAAAAAAATAATAATTTAAGCCTAATTTGATGTACTCATAATTGAGTATAATGCATAATTTTACATTCTTTTAATCATTTTCTTTCTAGGTCTTATTTCCTTACATGTCAACATTTAAAGTTTCTGACCGATATATTTTTTTAGATTGCACGATATAGCCAATTTTCATAGTTTTAAATACCCCCAAACTGAAAAACAAGTCTGGACTTTTGAACACGCCCCCCCCCCCCCCGGTAATAACTAATATTTTAACTAATATTTTAAATTTTAAGATGAACAACTTTGTTTCATTAATTTTTTCTATTACAGCTATGGATTGTAGGAAAGTTGTACCCAGTAGCCATTTCCCCCCCACGATGTCTAAAAAATGTAAAATTTTGTTACAAGGCATAAGAGACCCATAAATTTTATTCTTTGTGGAGAAAGAGCAAGATGATTTTCACCATCAAAAACATCATGGGCTAACGCTGAAAATTTATGTTTTCTAAACCTAGTTTTTCCACCAAAAAAACCCTACATTTACCATATTTTTCACCCTATAGGACGCACTTTTCCCCCTCCAAAAATGAAGGGGAAATGTGTGTGCGTCCTATGGGGCGAATGCAGGTTTTCGCTGAAGCCTGGAGAGCGAGAGGGGTCGGTGCGCACCCTAGGCTTCAGGAAGCTATCTGCAAGCCGTGGGAGCCCGACACGAAGTCGCGCAGCTCTCCCAAGGCTTGCGGAGAGCTGCCTGCATCCTGAAGCCTGGGGTGGCTGAGCTCAGCGCGCTCCAGGCATTGAGCTTCGCGCAGCTCTTGGCAAGCCGTGGGAGAGCTGCACGACTTCGTGCCGGGCTCCCACGGCTTGCAGATAGCTTCCTGAAGCCTTCGGGCAGATATCCGCAAGCCTGGGGAGACTGGCGCGACTTCCCGCCGGGCACCCTAGGCTTGCGGATAGCAGTCTGTTCTGGGGGCTGGGGTTGGGGGAAGCTCGGGCTTCCCCAGCCCCAGCCCCGTGCCTGGGGGGTGAAATAATTTTTTTTCTTTATTTCCCCCCAATAAAACTAGGTGCGCCCTCTGAGCCGGTGTGCTCTATGGGGCGAAAAATACGGTATACATTTTAAAGGCATTTATAAAACCTTTTGAGTGCTGGTGTATTTTTTTCCTGAAATCCTCATCATGTTATTGAGCTCTGCAAAATTTCAAAGAGATCTGATCATTTGTTATGGAGAAAAAGAAAAAGAAATGTACACAAGAGGGACAGAAACACAGATTTCATGAAATTTTGAAGTGCTGTAAAATTAAAACTATTTGCGATAGAAGTTAAAAAAAATAAGGGGCTTTCTTTCAACCATAAGGGAAGGGTGTACACCTAGTTTCATCAAAATCCGAGACGGTGGGTGGCAAAACCCTTGTTTTTTGGGTTGATTTGATGTGAGGGTTTGCCGAATGTGCTTTAGCACGTTTCTCCCTTTCGTCCTGAGTTCAATCATTTTCAAAGCCCAAAGGTGTTTGGTAAAGGCTGTTCTCCAGTTGAAGCACTCACAGAACAGTGTTTCCCAGTTTTTGGTGTTTATACTACATTTTTTTAGATTTGCCTTGAGACAGTCTTTAAACCTCTTTTGTTGACCACCAGCATTACGCTTTCCATTTTTAAGTTTGGAATAGAGTAGTTGCTTCCACACAACATGACCAGTCCAACCAAGTTTACCCAGGCTTTTGTGGAGGGATGAAATGCATGGTGCTGTTTCCCACCACCACTACCTCTGCAGCCTGTTAATTAATAACAATTTGCAATTGTTATTAATGTTATGGTGTTGTTTTATTTGTTTTGTTTTAAATATTTATTGCTAACTGTGGTTTTAATGTTGTTTGCTCCCTTGGGACTCTTGAGTGACGGATGAACTAAAAATACCTACAGTCCGTCAATATATATGTCCAGTTCTTTAGAACCTAGATGCACATTACACACAGTTCATATGGCAAACCTCTCTGCATAGGTGTAGCCAGAGGGTGCAGCTCCCTACCCGATTAAGTAAATAAATAAAAACAATTAAATGACCAGCCTGCTAACAAAAGTAATACCCAGCAAATAAATATATAAATAAATCCTGGCTACACCTGTTCTTATCTGCTTGTATATAATAAAAAAGTCCTGGCTCCTTCTATACACTGTCCCAGCTGACAGAGGCTAGTCATTCCTGGGAAAACCTTTTATCTTCTGTTGTCTTTATCTTCCCTTAACCCCACAATATTTTTATAATGAGGGGGAGAAGAAACCAGGTTGCAATATAGGGTGCTGTCCTCCCACCTCCTCCAATAAGCAGAGCTTGTGCAGATCAGCTTTAGCCCCGGCAGTTGGAGAAGCTGTCCGGTTTGGCTTTAGAAAGGCAAGCTGCTGGAAACAAGTTGCCTTGCTTATTACAATGCCTTATTACAATGCCATAGGGAAAATCAAGGGGCAAGCCAGCACTTCAAGCTTCTTTGCTTATAGGGACTGTTTGTAGAAGGATACCTTCATTCTTCCATCTAAACATCTTATGTTTGTTGTGTGAGTAGCATAATATGTCTCTCAGTTGCAGGTTCAGCTTCATGCTTAAATAATTTTTATTGACATAAGCTTACATATAAAACATTTTTCCATTTCCCCGTCTTTCCAGGCCTACATACAAATTACCTTTGTGGAACCCTATTTTGATGACTATGAGATGAAAGACAGAGTGACCCATTTTGAGAAAAACTTCAACCTCCGACGATTTATGTATACCACCCCTTTCACTCGGGATGGACGGCCACGAGGAGAATTGAGTGAGCAGTATAAGAGGAAGACCATTTTGACCACAATGCATGCTTTCCCCTACATCAAAACTAGAATCAATGTCATTCAAAAGGAGGAGGTAATGTCTGCTTCCAAAGCAATGTTGTTGTTGTTTAGTCGTTTAGTCGTGTCCGACTCTTCATGACCCCATGGACACCAGGCACTCCTATCTTCCACTACCTCCCGCAATTTGGTCCGACTCATGTCCAACCATCCAAAGCAATAGAACTAAAATAAAATGTGCAGTAGTACTGAGACAAAATGAATATTAAATCCCAAAAACTGAGCTACAGCATGCGGGACTGGACACTCTTAAAATTGTCATTTCTGCTTTCCCTACTCTTCTTTCATTTAAGCTCTCTGATGGGAGTGGTTCACTTAACTTCCTCCCATTTAACTCTTTTGCCAGTCTTTTATCAAGTGGCAGAGAGTGGAAAGACCACGCTATCTACTTTTGGCTTAAAAAACAACCACATAAAACCAGCTTGTCATCCTTGTGGCAACTGTTATTTGCAGTTTCTTTGTGAAAGAGTTGCAACATACCTGTCCCTCTGTAATTTCAGTTTGTTTTGATGCCAATTGAAGTAGCTATTGAAGACATGCAAAAGAAAACGCTTGAACTGGCTGTTGCCACCAGACAGGTGCCACCAGATCCCAAAATGCTGCAGATGGTGCTTCAAGGTTCTGTGGGGGCCACAGTAAATCAGGTATATTGTCAGAATATTGTTGATTCTTCTTCTTTTCTTCTCTCTGCTTAGCCATGTTAGCAGCATAAACAAAACATTAAAATGGCACACACCTACACATATTAATGGAGTCTGAGACAAGAGACCTTGTCACTAATACCGGTGACTTCTTAGGCCCAAACATGAAAACTGCAGCCCAATCAACCTATAATACCTAGATTTCCCTCTCAAGGGTTAGAGAAAGCTGGCTGTCCAAAGGCATTTTCTTACCAATTCCTGTTTTTGAGTACTGTCCCACTGAAATTCCCCCCTTGCAACTGAGTTGCCCTGAAAGTTGTGCCTGACTAGATTTTTTTGCCATTTTTTTGCCAGAAATCTGACTAGATTTTTTTGCCATTTATTGGGTTTTACATTATAGTAATTCTGGTTGATACCTGATCATCCATTTCCTCATGAAATATGCTTTATGTAATACAATTTTATGTTTATTTATAAGGGACCACTAGAAGTAGCTCAAGTGTTCCTGGCTGAAATTCCAGAGGATCCAAAACTTTATCGACATCACAACAAGCTGAGGTTATGCTTCAAAGAATTCATAATGAGGTGAGTAACATGGCAAAGTAAAATCTGTTAAAATTGCAATTGCACTAAATAAATCTGTGTTGGCACATTCTTGTGCATTAGGTGGCTTCACAGCAAAGACATAAACAAATTACACAATCCCCACTGTAGCATGGAATGCAGCCTCTGGTGAAATTATTGTCCCATTGGACACTAAATTGATCCTGGTAACAAGACTAAAAAGTAACTCCAAATCTTCATGTTTAGTCCCAGCCAAAAATGAAACTTTATTACAAGATGCACATGGTCCAATACTGTGCAGTTATATTAATCAACAAAATTGTTTTCTTCATTTTTTGGGAACAGATGTGGTGAAGCAGTGGAGAAAAATAAATGTCTGATTACTGCTGACCAAAGGGAATATCAACAAGAACTGAAAAAGAACTACAACAAGTTGAAAGAGAACCTCAGACCAATGATTGAGAGGAAGATCCCAGAGCTGTATAAACCTATTGTGAAAGTTAACAGTATTTCAAGGTATAAGAAACTCCCTTTCCCCCACACGCCCAATAACCATAGCAAAATACAGCATAGGACGGTGGTAGCCAGTGTGGTTCACTCCAGATGATGAGTGAACCAGTTATCATGAGTCCAACAACATTTGGAGGGAACCACCTTGGCTAACAAAAATCTGAAGGCAACTCTGTATCCAAAAAAAAATTAGTGTCTAATGTTTTACGATATTTTATGTGCTGTAAGCTGCCCACCCAGCCAGATGGGTGGGGCATATTATTATTATTATTATTATTATTATTATTATTATTATTACTACTACTACTACTACTACTACTTACTTACTTACTTACTTACTTACTTACTTGTCCAGTCATTTCTATTCTCATTTTCTTCTTATTTCTTTTAGGGGCTCTTTCCTTACTTCTAGTTTTAGGAAATATGAAAATCTGCCTCAACAGAACAGTTAAAAGCAGCTTCATGAAAAGGAGCTATCTACTTGCAGTGGATCAAATACAAGAGAATATGCAAATGCTGTTCCAAATTGTAAAATTTCACCACAATTTCTCATTAACACATTTTGGAAAGATTGCTTTCTGTACAAGACTCAACAAGGAAGAGTTATAACTCATCACATCTTCTAAGGGAGTGGGTATTGAAACTAGTTGCAGAAAAACAGATATTTTATTATTAATTGACATGGATATTTGCACGCACAGAGAAAAGAGTTTTGTGTTTTCTCCAGTATTCTAAAGGCCAGTTCACAATATTGCATTGTCAACAGATGTTCCCTATATGTATGTATAAGCTAAGAGCTATTGTAGTTATACACGCTTAATAATAGTACTACTAATAACCTGGACATTTTAATTGAGAAAGATACCCATTTATCTTCTTAGATTGTGCACGTAGTCTGTTGGTGCAAAATATCAGGTTCAAAATTGGTGCAAAATATCAGGAACAGCCTTGAAAAGCAAATGGAAGGATGTTCAGATTCTCTTCGCCTGAAAGTTATAACATAATTGTCTCTTATTAAAACCGTGCCAACAACAAAAGTGATACTCCTTTTTTGCATTCCCCCAGAAGTGTACCCAGAGCCCTGTTTCCATCTCTACTTGATTTGCAGTGGGAGTTGCACAGATGCAGATCAGATGCCAAATTGGTGGCCCTTGTTCTCTCCTATTACACCCACAAACAGATTTCCAGTTTCATAGCTTCCTAGTACATTTTAAATGATTTGCAAAATTTCACATGCTATTTCAGTATTAGACGGGATGTGTTTGAATTAATTTTGGAATATCTCCGAATTTTCCTTTTGGAGCCATAAAGTGCCCCGGCTGTTAATATTTGTTGTGACCTGAAATGTACTTCAGCAGTTGCAAGACAGATGCATCTGGAAGTTCCCAAACAGCCTCACAACAACCCCCTCTTGTTTGTCTACTTGGTGGTTCCATTTAGCTACCATGGCTGGTAGCAGTTGACAGACCGATACATTCTCAGATCCAGCCCAAGGCTGTAGTGGCTAAAGTGTGGTGGCTAAAGCATTGGGCTAGGACTCAGAAGATCCAGGTTCATATATCCCCACTTAGCCATGAAATGCACTGGGTGATGCTGGTTCAGTCATGTTTTCATTTTCGTGAAGGACTACATGTGGCACCTTAAGCTCCTTGGAGAAAAGGTGAGGTAGAAATGTAATTTAGAGGAAGGGCTTTTTTCAGCCTGAACTTGCTAGAACTAGAGTGCTAGAGTTTGGGCACCTCTCAGGTGGGCATCATTGCCATTATAAAAGAACTAGGGAGATGTTCAAATTGAGTTTACTCTTTTTCAAGTAAAATAGCATTTTTAAAAATAATGAAACATTTGGGTGCCTGGAGAAACGGACAAGATGGCATTCCTCACATCTCCCAATTCAAAATGCAGAAGTTTATAGTACTGCCAGTTAGGTATTATTTCAGCACTGGTGATGAAACAGTGACCTCTATTGCACCTGAGGGCAGCAGCTTGTCTAAAAGGGTACATGAAGGTTTTGTGGTGGGAAAGATGGGCAAAAGAAGCTAAACTAAGAACTTGTAGATATTGTTCAGATATTTAAATAGTTGAAAGACTGTCAAGTTGGATTCAGAATCCCCATCTCTGAAGCAAAGGATAAGGAGCCCTATGTTGAAGCTTCATTCTGGGCCACCAGAAACACATCCTTTGGCTGCCTGATGCATTTTGCACGTTTATGGGGCATTTCATTTCCCTCTATTGCTGATGTTCACGCTTATGCAGCCAAAACAGAAGGCAAAATGCAAAAAGAAGTGAAGTAAGCCCAAACAAAGCAAAAAACGTGTTTTGGGGATCAATATGCATAGAAAGAAGACAAATAGGGCTTTTAGGGCTTATGAGGGCTTATTTCACTTCGTTTCATGTGTTGCATGCATATTCACCCAAAAATCACAAAACGAAGTGAAGAAAGCCCAAACAAAGGAAAACAAGTGTTTTTTGGGGTCAATATGCATAGAAAGAAGAATAAGCTTTGTTTGTGTTTTCTGGGCGGGCATGCATATTAACCCCAAAATCTCAATACAAAGTGAAATTAGCCCATAGAAAGCAAAACAAGTTGATTTGGGGGTCAATATGCATAGAAAGAAGACGAATAATCTTTGGGCTTCTTTCTCTTTGTTTCGAATTTTTTGGGTGTGCATGCACCCAACACGTTTGCACTGCAAAACAAAGTGAAATTAGCCCAACACGTTTTTTTAGTCAGTATAGAAAGAAGATGAATAAGCTTTGCTTCAGCTCATTTCACTTTGTTTCGTGTTTTTTGGGTGTTCATGCATATTCATCCTAAAAAATGCAAAATGAAGTGAAATACGCCAAAACAAAGCAAAACAGATTGTTTTTTGTTCCATATGAAAGAACAAAGATGAATAAGCTTTGGACTTCTTTCAATTCTTTTCATGTTTTTTGGTAAAAACGCAAAACGAAGAGAAGCCCAAGGAAAGAAAAAGAGGTTGTTTTTGGTTATAGAAGACGAATCAGCTATGTTTGGGCTTTCACTTACTTCCAGTTCTTTCAGTGTGCATGCATATTCACCCAAAAATCATTAAACGAAGTGAAATTAGCCCATACAAAGCAAAACAGGTTGATTGTGGGTCTATGCATTGTGGTTGAATGTGGGTCTATTCTTTTGATGCATAGAAAGAAGATTGTTTGGGCTTATGTTAATTCGTTTCGTGTTTTTGGGTGTGCATGCATATGCAGAAATAAATAGCAAAAGGAAGTGAAGTAATGGCAAACAAAGGAAAACAGGTTGTTTTTGGTTCCATATGCATAGAATATGGAGCAATATGGACAACAGACATTAAATTCATAGCATGCTATAATCTCAGGGAAAACACCATGAAAATGGTATATAGATGGCATCTTACTCCCAAAAAGCTTGCTAAAATGTATAAAGGGAAAACATCAACATGTTGGAGATGAAAAAAAGACTCGTACTATCATATGTGGCGGACATGTGTAGCCATTAGCAAATACTGAAATGATATTTATAACAAGTTTAAGAAACTATTTTAAAGCACCTTCAACCCACCCTCCCCCCAAGATTTTCCTACTTGGTATACTACCACCAGAAATTTAAAAAGATATAAGAACATTGTTTATGTATGGTATAACAGCAGCTGGAGGCCTTATAGCAAGGAACTGGAAGAATGAAACGCTCCGAGATTACAGATTGGCAAAACTGATGGGATAAGTTAGAGGAATATTGAATCAAAAAACAACTAAATAATGGATATTTAAGAATTATGTAAAATATTAGCAGAAATTGAGTGATATTTGTAAAGAAAAATATCAAAGGAATGTATACAAAGCAAAAAGAAATTATATTATACAATGTAAACCTGTGTAACCTGTCTTTTGAATGTTATATCAAACAGTATAATGAGGATGGGAAGGATTGTGCTGATGAGTACTTTTACTATGTAAATAACTTTGTTTCTCTTTTTTTAATTTGATTTCTTTGTTTCTTATCTTTGTTATTTCTTTATTTTTCTTTATAAATTTTCTATATTTTAATATATATTACTTTTTTTACCTGTTAAGATATCTCTTAACAGATATCAGTGTATAGACATGCAAATCTTTTAATCAATAAAGAATTGATAGTTCAAAAAAAAAGGAAGGAGAGAGAGAGAGCAGGAAGAAAGGAGGAAGGAAGGAAGGAAGGAAGGAAGGAGAGAGAGAGAGTAGGAGAGAGATAAGGAATGGGAGAGAGAGAGAAAGAGAAAGGAGGAGAGATAGAAAGAAGGGAAAGAGAGAAGAGTAGAGAGAGACAGAAAGACAAAGAGAAGCAAGGAGAGAGCGAGGAGAGAAGGAATGGAAAGAGAGAGAAGGAAGGAGAGAAAAAGAAGGGAGAGAAAAGGAAGGGAGAGATAGGAGAGAAGCTAGGGAAAGTGTCAGAGTGCCTCATGAAGATAATGAAACGGCAGCTGGAGGAGAAGGTTTGCAGCTGCAGCTGCAGCCAGTGCCAAAGCCACACTGCAGTTGCAACAGGAATATGAGGCCATCCCAGCAGCACTCACAGATGGCCAGCAATTCTGAGCTCTTGTGGGCTGCAAAATGTAGATTATTTTTGGAAGGAAGAAAAGAGTTTGGATTTGATATCCCGCCTTTCACTCCCCTTAAGGAGTCTCAAAGCAGCTCACAATCTCCTCTCCCTTCCCACAGCAAATTCTCTGTGAGGTGAGTAAGGCTCACAGACTCCAGAGAAGTGTGAGTGTGACTAGCCCAAGTTCACCCAGCAGCTGTATGTGGTGGAACAGGAAAGCGAACCCAGTTCACCAGATTACGAATTCACCACTCTTAACCACTACACCACACTGGCTCTCAGTCTTTTATATGGAAGATGCCTGATGCATATGGCGGCCTGGAAAACTTTGCCTGTAGTATTCCCAAATGCCAGCTTAATAATTGAGAGAGGAAAGTCCCTGAAACATACCAGAACTGCTTTATTATCTTTCCACAAAATGAATACATCTATATATCACCTGTTGGTTGGACGCCACCCACAATCTCTGCTGAGCTTTGGCAAGATTCCAGGGAAGTTCCAGGGTCTGTGTTCCCTTGAGAATCAAGGCATGGAGGAGGCTGTTGTAGCTTTAAGAAATATGATATATTGACATACAGTGGTACCTCGGGTTACAGACGCTTCAGGTTACAGACACTTCAGGTTACATACTCCGCTAACCCAGAAATAGTACCTTGGGTTAAGAACTTTGCTTCAGGATGAGAGCAGAAATCACATGGCGGCAGCGAGGGAACCCATTAGCTAAAGTGGTATCTTAATTAAGTTCTTAACTCAAGGTACCACTTAATGGGAGATGTCTTCATGTACCCTAAAAAATTATTTTTGAACAGTGTGTTTTCCTCCCCTTTTCAATTTAGATCTCAACAAGCTCATCAGCCACAGACTGCAAGGTAGATTTCTTATACATAACCCTATATGTGTATTCTAATTTCTTGTTGTCTCTGTCTTAAAGGGGTTCTAGGGTGGAGCTTGTACTTTATAGCATTGAACACCACCCCAATCTCTGAGCAGTGCAAGATTCCAGGGATTCCAGGCCTTTATCCAGGGTTCAGTTTCCTCAGAATGAGGGACAGCACAGACTGTGGTGTTCTCAATGATATATGCTTTATATAAAACCATGGAGGAGATCACAGCATTAACACCCCAAGAGGGTCTTAGGAGGGTCTCTAGTATTGTAGAGTTAAAAGGGACCCAACCCCCTGCAATGCAGGAATCTCATCTAAAGCATCCGTACAGATGGCCATCCAACCTTTGCTTAAAAACCTCCAAGGAAGGAGAGTCCACAACCTCCTGAGGTTCTACAGTCGAACAGCTGTTGCTATCAGAAAGTTTTTCCTGATGTTCAGTACTAACCTGCTTTCTTGTAACTTGAATCTATTGCACCTCCTGCCATCCTGCCCAAGATGGATTCCAGTCTTCCTTCTTCCCAGAACACCCTGCTAAAAACTCTCTTTTCCTGTCTCCTCACACCTGTTCCCTGGCAATCTTCCAAATCCTTTTCTCTGGTGGCAAGGTCTCCACCAGTGGGTGGTGGGAAGGTTTCTTGTCTTGGCAATGGCTCTCAATGACCCTGAATTGTTTCTTAATGGACCTAGCTTGGCATAGGCTAGCTCAGGAATTCCTCTGCAGCTTGTATTTCTCAACATCCCAAATAATCAAAATCCTACCATTCATTAATTTCTAGGGTTTAGGCCCTTCCCCCAAAATCTATAACATAGTAATAGCAGCAGTAGTAACAAGAAGCAGGTACAGCAACTGAAGCAGTATATTTGATGTATATTCCTGGTAATTCTCTGCTCTGTTTTTTTATGCTCTGCACCACAGTGTATAGGTAAGGACAGCAGAAGCCCTGGCTTGCCAAAAGGTTACAGAAGTTCCTGTTCTTCTCTCCATGAAGTACAATGCATGAAAATATTTTAATTAGAATCTTTCTTTCTGCTGTGAATGTGACTGCTGCTTGCTTCTGTTTGTTTCTACGATAAAGTGTATTTGTTCTTAAAAAATTAGTTTGAAGTATGTGTTTGGGTGGAAGGCAGGGAGATCAACAACTGGGGGAGTCAGTGGCGTAGCATGGGAGGCAGAAGGGCGGGGGCCCAGGTGCAAAATTCTGAGAGGGGTGCAACCAGGTGACAGGCCATGTGGCTGAGCTCCTGCTGCCTTCCAGAGCCGCAGGGAGGCAACCCCCTCCCACTGGGGCTTCAGGGATGGGGCAGCCCATGCATGGGAGGGAAGAAGGTGCCAGAAGCGACTGCCAGCGGTGGAGCACAAGCCGCTCGCCCGGTCGCTGACTCAGCACCCACCTGCCAACGCTCCAAGCCAGATGCTCTCCTCTCTTCCCCAGGGTATGCCCTGCTGCCATGCGATGGCCATGCTCCACAGCAACAGTGGTTATGGGCCATAGCTAGTGGGCAATGTCAGGGTGTGCAAGAGCAGCCCTGAGCTCTCCCAGTGCAGGTGCCTGCCAGCTTGCCCCCCACCCCATGTTTTTCTACCTCCACCTACACTCTGCCTGTCCCGCCCGAGATGGAGGGAGTTGGGGCAGTGCTGCTGCTGCCCACTGAGGAGGGAGTGTGTCATGTGTGGAGAGTCCACTTCCCTCTTCAGTGACTTCACAGATAAGAATTAATGAGCAATTTGTATTTTATAGTCCTTTTTATTCAGGCATCAGGTTGCAAGCAAAAAGCCACCTCCCTCCACAAGGAGGGATTGTAGAGTTGTCTACTCTAATTCTTCCCCTTTCCATCTTCCGCAACATCCTAGGTGCCAACAGGAAGTCCCCCCTCCTCTCTGCATCCTTTGTGCTCTAATACATTCGGATCTCCTAGTTTGTGGGGAGGGAGGGTCCCCCACACTCTCTAATGACGTCTCTGCTATCTATCCCTTCCCTTCTGCTTCTCTTGTCTAATCTCCTGTCTAATCTGCTTTGTGTATGTGTCTCTTTCTGCTTCTGAGCCACTAGAAATGGGAGGGGGAATCTTCCCCCCTTTCTGAGAGAAGCTGCTCTGCCTCAGAATGCATTTTCCAATCCTTTGCTTCACACCATTCCCTGAGAGATGAAGAGGAAGGGGCCACCGCTCTCCAGGCCCCATGCTCTCCGCTGCCGCTGCCACATGTGGTGATGCCAATAGTCCTCTCCAGCCTACACAGTGGCCAAAGCTGTCCAACCGAGGCAGTGAGAGGACAGGAGGCAGCACCAAACTGAGAAGAAGTGCAGGCACCGCCACCAGCAGCAGCAGTGCTGACAGCCATGTGCCTCCTGGGCTCCCTCCACAGGCTCCTCACGCACCCTCAGCCCAGCTGCTCAGTCCACCAGATGGGCGCAACACCTGCACCATCTTTGGGCACCATCAATGCATGCTATGCCACTGGGCGGAGCCAGAGGCAATGACAAGCAGAGCCATCCTTTGACTAGCTACAAGTGAAAAGGCTGGCAGCTACTGGGGTAAGCCAGGCCGAGGTTGGTGGGGTAGTTCCCTATTCACCCTTACAGACCAGTCTCCACTCTGGTTGCATGGAGTGAGGGTGGTTGGGCTCAGCTTAGGGGGGGAAGGATACATTTTCTGGGAGCGATTGGACCTGGTCTTTGATCAGCCTGAGAATGGTGCTTCTTCTGGTAGAGGTGGGCCAGAAAGTTTTATAAGACCAGGGGAGTGGTGGTTATTACTAGGAGGACTGGGGATGGGGCTTTTGCTGCTGGTCTCTGCAGCAGCACCTTCTTTCCAAGGCCATGCATGGGCAGAGTGAGATGGGAGCAGCACATGGACTCAGTGGTGCACTGAATGAGGGACTTTGAATCCTAGCAAGATGGAGGTGCTGTGACTGAGTGGGTGGTCACAAACTCTGGATAATGGGTGATTTTTTTTGCTTTGGATGGGGTTGCACACTCCCTGAAAGGTTCGTAGTCTGGGACTGCTCCTGGCTCCATCTTCGTTACTTCGTTGCATATGACCTCAGTGCCCAAGAGTGCCTTTTACCAGCTTCAGCTGGTGAATTAGCTACAGCTGTTTCTGGACTGAGGTAGCCTGCCCTAGAAGTTGCAAGTGGCGCAAATTTTCACTCACTGGGGCAGGATTTCACCAACACATTACTCTGCTGTTGAAAAAATTACACTGGCTGACAAGTAGCTACAGGGCTAAGTTCAAGATGATGATTTTGGTGTATAAAGCCCTATATAACTTGTCTGACCCCTTATATTCGCAACCACTTGCTGTGCTCGGCAGATGATGGCCTGCAGATTCCATCTTATCAAGAGGTCCATTCTACATGGTGTAGGAATTGCACCTTTAATGTCGACACACCTACTTTTTGGAATATCTCTCACGGAATATTAGGTGCCATCTCTTCCAACAAGTCTTTTTACTGCAATATCTTTCCCAGTTTGCATCTATACTGGAATAGTTTTAAATACTATTTTTGAATGTTTTATTGCTTTATCACTTGTTTGCTGCCCTGGGCTCTTAAAAAAATTAAGTACAAGCATCCATAATTGAATTGTACAATAAAAACAAACCCGTTGAACAACATTGAAGTAATTAAAGCAGGAGGCAAGAGACCAAGATAATATCTGTGTAAGCAGATGCATCCACAAAAGACAGTGAAATGCCCATACAGAGGGGGCTTCTCACATTACAGCCTTCTGGAATACTGGTGCCACGGGGGGGGGGGGGCGCTTCCATATAACCAGAAGCCAATAATCATTAGGCCATGGCAAGACCAACCCAGTTCTACTTGTTGATCTTACTACCCTTACCAGGCCAGTCTTTCAGGTGATCTGTTCTAGAATTCTTTAAAGCTTTGTATGTAAGTAACAAGACATTAAAAATTGCTCAGTGGCTAAGAGGCAGTCAGTGCAGATCCATTAGCATGGGTGTGAAAAGTGCCCTGTAAGCAGCACCACTAACCAGCTGGCCCATAGCATTCTGCACCATCAGCAGGCTTTGGATCAGCTGCAAGGGAGACCCTGCAAGGGAGACTACGCACATTGCAATAGTCTAAACATGAAGTTGCCTCTGGTGATACAAGCACCAGCAACTGAGGCTAGTATAAATTGAAAGATCTTCATGCAATTTATCTATTTTTTTAAAAAAACACCCTAGCCAGTAAGCTACATCCCATCTTATTACAGTGGGTGCCTAAGCTAATTGTTGGTATTCTAAGTTTTGAACTGGATACCAGTCCATACAGTAGATGTTAAGCTGCTGCATTACTCCGTGCCATTTTCCTTACCAACTAAACTAACTTCCCTGTATGGTGATCCTATAACAGGCCACTGGCGGCCAGCCCTCCCCCCACCCTGTATCTAGATCTACTTAGCAGCAACCTTCAATGTTGTTTACTAGGCTTTACTGACCATTGGTCACTGAGGATGCTCCACCCAGCCCAAAGGTTCGATACCTAGAGTCACAAAGGAAAGGTTTTGCCTGCACAACACATACCGATTTGAATCCGTAGCCGATTTGAATCTAGCACCCAGTGCGGCAAAGGCCCTTCATTTCCAGATCAGCTCCTGACTCTGGCTGAACACTGTTAATGATGGAGGTGAACACTGAGTGCACGAAAGAGCAGCTGCCATTCATTTTGAGGAGATTCCATATTTCTGAAGATTATGGCTTCCTCCTTCCAAATCCACTGGTAGGAACATGGTGGCTGCATGAGATGCTTGGAGCAGGAGGGGGTTGCGGTGTGTGTGTAGCAGGTAGGGAGAGGAGATGATCAGAGACCTACAGGGGATTGACATGCATTTTACCAAATTCAATCACTAATGTCTCCTCACAGGATTGTGAGAAAAGGCAGACTGGGAGGTTGGCTGGAGTAAATGACCAAGGCTTTTAAGGGAGAAAGCAACACTTCAGGAGGAGCCTAAGCATGCTGACATTCTCAGTTGGGTTAACAGTGGAAACAAAATGCAGCAGAGAATGTAAATGTGTGGTTACCCTGTTCCCCTAACCCCAGATTTTATTTTTCATTTATTTATAAAAAATGTGGGTTTATATAGTTGGTAGAGCATGAAACTCTTAATCTCAGGGTCGTGGGTTCAAGACCCACATTAGGCAAATGATTCCAGCACTGCCGGGGTTTGGCCAACTCAATTATACATAAAACCAATACAATAAAAACAATATAAAAAGTTAAGAGCAGAAACCAAAGTACTATTGTTGAAATATATATTCTTCATAAGCGAGGTGGAATAGAAAAGTTTTCAGCAGGCATTATTATTATTATTTTATTTATTTATATCACAGGACTGTTTACAGTATAAAACACATAAATACATAACATAGGGCTTATCACACTTACCTTTCCTCCCCTCCTTCCAGGCACTTGTCCATACTTAAAAGCTCTGTTTGTGAGCATGGGTTTGTTTTTTTCCTCCCTGAAGCTTTCCGCATGAAAACCCTCTCTATAGTGTTCAGTTGGAGCAAACATAAATTAAAGTGTGCCATTTGCTCTGATTGAGCTTTAAAGAGTGAGTTTTTGTGGGAAAAGCTCTGCAAATGTGTATTCTTTCCACATTTGTTCAACAATCAATTCTTCATGGAGAATTGTAGCTTTGGTAAGGGAAAAGGGGCTCCAAACTATTCTCAGCACCCTTAACCAACTACAACTCTCAGAATTCTTTGGGAGACCCACACCTGTTTAAAGTGGTGTCAGAATGATTTAAATGTATGGTGTGAATGTGGCCAAAGTACACAATGGAGTGCTTGCATATGTCTGGTGGCTGGTGATCTTTGCCTTAGAGGGTTAAAAAGCAGGTGTGCTGAGTAGTGTGGGCTGAGGGGTCTTCAGCTCCCCCCAAAAATTCAAGGAAGCCCAAATCCTGTGGCCACGCTTCTCCTCCTCTCCACCTGATGTTGCACAAGCTGAAAGAGGCTGAGCACAGAGCACAGCTCCTTGCTGCTCAGGGAGAAGGAGCCCAACTCTGCTCTCCCCCTTCCCTACAAACGCTGGCATCATGGCAGCAGGAGTGGGACGCCAGCCCAGCTCAGCGTGCCAGTGTTCACATGCTAGGCAGGGGCAGGACGCATCACGGGATGCACACACCCCCAATGTGGGGGGAAGTCGGCATTCCGTCACAAAGTATGCAGGTAGGGTAGGTATGTATGGTATTTTACTTCACAGTGAATGGTCCTCTGTTGGCTGGTCCCAGTCTGGTTTAAAGATTGAAAAGCCATAAGAAGGGAGTCAAAGGGCCTTGAAGTTCCCCATCAAGAGTGAGTACCTGGACAGCAGACTGAGCAGGTACACAAGTGACCTGGTCACTAGAATCATAGAATCATAGAGTTGGAAGAGGCCACAAGGGCCATTGAGTCCAACCCCCTGCCAAGCAGGAAACACCATCAGAGCACTCCTGACATATGGTGGTCAAGCCTCTGCTTAAAGACCTCCAAAGAAGGAGACTCCACCACACTCCTTGGCAGCAAATCCCACTGTCGAACAGCTCTTACTGTCAGGAAGTTCTTCCTAATGTTTAGGTGGAATCTTCTTTCTTGTAGTTTGGATCCATTGCTCCGTGTCCGCTTCTCTGGAGCAGCAGAAAACAACCTTTCTCCCTCCTCTATGTAGGGGGAGGTGAAATGTATTTCTATTTCCATTTTAGCAAAAACAAAAAAAAATCCTTCCAGTAGCACCTTAAAGACCAACTAAGTTAGTTCTTGGTATGAGCTTTCGTGTGCATGCACACTTCTTCCGATACAGTTATTTCTAAATGTGTATCTACATACAGTTATTTCTAAATGTGTATCTACATACATAATTTAGCATATGCAAATTTTGTGTGAGTCTACCTCCTGTTTTTTTAGCAATGCATAAGTTCTTGACCTATGCACAGCTCTGTTTTCATCTTTCTGGCCTATATCAAAATCCACAATGAACTAGTTTTCCTGATTGATGATAATTGGTTCTTCTTCTTATCAGAAAGATCTTCCTCCTTTCTATAGCCCTTGGATGGAGATCGCTCACAGCCTGCCTCACCTTATTGAGAACCATCAACTTCGCTCACAGGTGAACAAGGTATTGCATTTCCCATCCCATAGAGGGTTGTGAGGATAAAATAGTGAGGAGGGGAACCCCATGCCACCTTGAGTTCCTTGGTGGAAGTAGTCGGGATATAAATGAAATGCTAGAGGAACATGCCAGCTAATCAAACTCTGGTTAGCTTCACTCTTCCTTCTACGTTTTAGGTCAAAGTGTCACTTTTCATTATTAGCCTCAAAGCAATGCATAGACATTTGTGTGCTAATCCTTGTTGTTGTTGTTTTAAAAAATAAGTATAGATGCAGATGTGCTTCTTAGTCTGATGCAAATTAAAAGAACCAATTGCTGCCATATCTGCAATGCAGGGTGAAATCCTCTAGAGGTCACTAGTGCTGTAGCAGAGAAACAACCTGCAGCCCATGCTCTTAGGCAGGCTTCCTCAAACTCAGCCTTCTAGATGTTTTGAGACTACAACTTCCATCATCCCTGACCACTGGTCCTGCTAGCTAGGGATCATGGGAGTTGTATGCCAAAAACATCTGGAGGGCTGAGTTTGAGGAAGCCTGCTCTTAGGAATGGGGTGTTATAATATCATGATACAGGTATTTAAGGCTGCTGCATCAGGTGGTCAGCTGAAAATGAGAACAGATCTCCTGCATTCTTCATAGTGGTATAGAAGGGGACATTTCAGCCAGAGGAAAAGCTACCTGCGCGGGTACCCGGAGTGACGTGTGTCCCAGTGGGCATGGTGTGCACCCCAGGGGATGCCACCGATCGGGGGTGGGCATTTTGTCATCCCCCCTTTGGAATGGTACCCAGGGTGGCCTGCCCCCCCGCCAGAACACCCCTGATTTCAGCAGGTCTAGCTGCTCTTGCACAAGCTGCACCTGCTGAAACGACCTTTTCTACACAATTATTAGGGATGTGGGACTTGCCTAGGACTTGCTGATCAGAAGGTCAGCAGTTCGAATCCCTGCGACGGGATGAGCTCCCGTTGCTCGGGTACTGCTCCGGTGGGAAGGTAAACGGCGTTTCCGTGTGCTGCTCTGGTTTGCCAGAAGTGGCTTAGTCATGCTGGCCACATGACCCGAAAGCTGTATACCAGCTCCCTCACACAATTATTAAAGGTGCAGGAATCTAGTCCTCTTTCCCCCACCAAGTCAATCTACTTTTAAGCAACCTTCTACATGGTTGATAGAATTTAATGTCTGGTTCTAATATGTCCATATATTGCTTCATCTCTTTCAAATTTGTTATTCGTTCTTAGATGAATGTGTGGTTTTACTCTATTGAAAATTGTGCAAGAGGACTGACGAGCAGGTTCTGTCAGTAGTTGGGGATCTGTGGTGTTCAGTAGTTGGGGACTAAGTCAGGACTACAGTAATTTACACATGCAAAACACCGCTCAGTGTTGCAGACATCAAGTGATGAATGTGTACATGTGTCAGGTCTGCCTCTAGATCCCAGCTCACAGAGGACCAACGCCCGGTGGATATAATGTACAAAAGTCTTTATTGAAGTTTAGTTTCCATTTCAAAGCTCTGGGCGCGCAGACCCACGTCTTGACGCTAGACCGGCTAAGTCCCCTCTGACTCACTGCTCCACCCACACCAGTTTAAGATTCTAGCCCGGCTCCACCTCTTACGCTGTTCTTTCCTTCGCTGGGTCCTTCTGCCCTCTGGGGTTTCCTCCTTCCTGGACTCCTCTGACGCTGAGCCCCCTGAGTCTTGTCCCTCCCTCCGGCGGGCTTTAGGACCTGGCTCCCTTCCCGGGCTCTGACTCACTGCTCCACCCACACCAGTTTAAGATTCTAGCCCGGCTCCACCTCTTACGCTGTTCTTTCCTTCGCTGGGTCCTTCTGCCCTCTGGGGTTTCCTCCTTCCTGGACTCCTCTGACGCTGAGCCCCCTGAGTCTTGTCCCTCCCTCCGGCGGGCTTTAGGACCTGGCTCCCTTCCCGGGCTGCCCGCTGTGCCGCGCTCCTGTACATTTAAACTTGGCGCACCCGCCCAGCCGGTGACTTTCCTTCTGACCGTTGCCCCGCTTCCTGATGTGGGCGTTGCCAAACCTGACTCCTCTCCTCCCTCTGGTGGTGAGGACACTGGTCCCGACTCCTGGGACTCCCCCTCCCCACTGCGCTCTGGTGGAGACGCTGGTCCTGATCTCCAACTGCTGCTCAGGGACTCCCCGCTGGCCCCTTCCTCCTGGGGCTTCCCCCCTGGAACCCCCCTCGCTCTGGCCACCGGCGCTCCCTTCTGTGAGTCCTCCGATTCACTAGAGAGGCTTGTGGAATAACTCTGGCCACTGTCACTGCCTGCGCCCCCCTCGTACTCCTCCTCCTCACTCTCCATTTGCTCCCCCTCCTGTGTCTCTCCTTCTGAACCCCTGACATCCATCCCCCCCTCGAAGCCCTCCCTTCCCCCCTCCCCCTCTTCAGGTGCGGGTTCCGGGTGCTCTAGAGTTGTCGGGGTGAGTTCAGGATACAGTTCGTCCCCCGAGGCGTGCAGCCATCGTGATAAGTCCGGAAAGTCCTCCATGGGCTCGTCGACTGCGATTCCCTCCGCTTCCATCTCCTGGGCGGTGTGTTCGAAAGCTGAGGCCGCCCCCAAATCACTCAAAATCCCTTCTCCCCGTTGCCTGAGGTGACGCCACTTCCCAGGGTCCCTCCGGCATGTCTCTGCGCCATCCCACTTCGGGTTGGTCCTCCCACCAATAAGATCCCCCCGTGCCAAAACCTGAGAGCGAGCCCTCTGGGGAGCTGCCTCCCGGAGCCGAGTCCTCCGCTGACGAGAAACCCCGGAAAGTGCTGGCCGAGAGTGTGGGTGTGAACAGACAATCATCAAAAAAGCCCGCCGGCATAGGCTTGTGCGGGAAAAGTGTATGGAATTCTTCCTTGAGCAACTGCTCCTCCAATGCGTAATCCGGCACCCACCTGTTGGCGCTGGCCGGGGTGTCCTCTGTGGCGAGAAGATATTCAATCCCGTCCTCCCCCCACCTTGAGTCTAAAATCTCAGTGGCTTCATTAAGCGTCCCTGCTCTCGGCGACCCTCCTTTTCTGGGTGCTTCCCTGAGCGGGTCTGGTGCTGTCCCTGGTGCCTGAAACCTGTGGGGCTCTTTGTAGGGTGTGAGCACTGATCTATGAAAGACCGGGTGCATTCTGGACCCCTCCGGGAGTGTTAACCGGAAGGCCACTGGGTTGATCTGCGCCTCTACTTGGTAAGGCCCTAGCTGCTTGTGCCCGAGCTTCTTCTTGGCCAACGATCTGGCCGGAACTGCCTGGGCTGCTAACCAGACCCAGTCTCCCACCCGAATGTCTTCCCCAACCCTCCTGTGTCGGTCTGCCTGCACTTTGTAAGCCTGTTTCGCCATCTCTAACTGCCTCCTGAGCTGCTCGTGGATCTCCTGCAACTCCGCTGCCACGGCCTCTGCTCCCTGCGGCTCCCCCTCCCTCACTTTCTCTAAACCCGGGAAGGTTCTGGGATGCCGCCCATTGTTGGCGAAAAACGGTGTCACCCCCGTGCACACATGTTTCGTGTTGTTGTAGGCAAACTCGGCTAGCGGTAGGTACTTCCGACACCCAGGTCGAGGGCTGCTGGTTCGCGTAGCATCTCAGGTACTGCTGCATGATGACGTTGACTCTCTCTGCCTGTCCGTTAGTCTGCGGGTGTCGCGCCGACGCCAGGCTGACCTTGACGTTCAGGAAGCCCATCAGCTTTTGCCAGAAGTTGGAGATGAACTGGCGCCCCCTGTCGGACAGGATGGACCGTGGGAGGCCGTGCACCTTGAACACGTGGTCTATAAACAGCTTGGCAGTCTGCTCGGCTTTGGCCACCTTCGCGCAAGGAATGAAGTGGGCCATCTTGGTGAACAAGTCTACTACCACGAGTACTGCCGTCTTGCCTCTCGAGCTGGGCAGATCCGTGACAAAGTCCAGGGCCACCCTTTCCCACGGTTCGAACGGTGTCTGTAGCGGTTCCAACAGGCCCGCCGGCGGCTGGTGTACTGGTTTGGCCCTTTGGCAGGTGTCGCACCTCTTGACGTATTCCGCGACATCCCCCCTCATCTTGGGCCACCAAAAGTCTCTGGCTACTAGGTCCACCATCTTCTCCTTGCCGAAGTGTCCCGCGCTGGGCGCGTCGTGCAGCTGTTGCAGGACCCTCGCGCGGAGGTTGTCTCCCGGCACGTAGAGGGCTCCTTTGCGGATGAGCAGGCCGTCGCGTATTTGGAAGTCGTCGTCCCTCGCCGTGCCGCTACGCAGCTCCTTCATATTGGCTCGCGCGAAGGAGTCCGTCTGCAGCGCGCGACGCACCGCGTCCAGGTCCACCGTGGCTGACGCGCATGCCCACGCCTTGGGTGCGAAAATATGCTTGGCCGCCGCCGGCGCCTCTTCTTCGAGATACTGCGGTTTCCTGGACAGCGCGTCCGCCATGATGTTGTTGTTTCCAGGGATGTATTCTATTCTGAAGTCGAAATCTGCAAAGAACTCCGCCCAGCGGATGTGTCTCTGGTTCAGGAACCTCGCCGTGCGCCAGTACTCCAAGTTCTTATGGTCTGTACGGACCTGCACCGTGTGTTTGGCCCCGACGAGGAAATGCCGCCACGCCTTGAAGGCTGCATGTATGGCCAGTAACTCCCTGTCCCAGATGGTGTAGTTCTGCTCCGACTTGCTGAGTTTCCTGGAGTAGAAAGCGCACGGCCTCCAGTCCCCCTGGTGGTCTTGCTGCAACAGGACGGCCCCCACGGCCCTATCTGACGCGTCCGTCTCCACTCTCATGGGCCTGCTGGGGTTCACGTGTAGCAGGTGTTCCTCGGACGCGAAGAGGTGCTTGAGCTTCTGAAAGGACTGCTCCACCTGCTCCGTCCAGATGAACTTCTTCTTCTTGGAACTGAGGGTGTCAGTGATGGCCGCTGTCTGCATGGCGAAACCTTTGATGAACTTGCGATAAAAGTTGGCAAAGCCGACAAACCTCTGGACTTCCTTCCTATTGCGTGGGCTCTTCCAGTCCAGCACTGCCCGTACCTTGGTACTGTCCATGGCGAGTCCCTTGTCGGACAGTTTGTAGCCCAGGAAGTCCACCTCCGTCTTGTCGAACTGGCACTTCTCCAGCTTGGCGTAAAGCCGGTGCTCCCGCAGCCGCTGCAGGACTTCCCTGACATCTCTCTCGTGAGCCTCCGGCAACTCCGAGAAGATGAGGATGTCGTCCAGGAAGCAGACGCACTTCTTGTAGAGAAGACCCGCCAAGACATGATGCATGAATGCTTGAAAACAGTGGGAGCCATTTTGTAATCCAAAAGGCATAACTCTATATTCATAGGTGCCCAGCGGCGTAAACATGGCCGTTTTCCACTCGTCACCTTCCCTCACGCGAATGAGATTGTACGCTCCGCGCAGATCCAACTTGGTAAAAATGCGCCCCTTCCGCACCGTCGCCAGCAGGTCATCGATCTTGGGCATAGGGAAGGCTGAGGGCTTAGTTTTCGCATTTAAGACGCGGTAATCAACTACAAGCCTCTTTTGGGGCGTGTCCCGCTTCTTTACAAAGAATACAGGGCTGCCCCCCACCGCCTTGGACTCTCGGATGAATCCCCGCTTCAAGTTGTGATCTATGAACTCCCTGAGCTCCTGCAATTCATCCTCAGACATGGAATACAGCTTCCCCGTCGGGAGCGTCGCCCCCGGCAGGAGGTCAATCTTGCAGTCGTAGGGTCTGTGGGGAGGCAGCTTGTCCGCTTCTTTCTCGCATAAGACCTCCAAAAACTCTTTGTACTTGTTAGGTACCGCTTGCAACATGCCCAAGTTCAGCTGTGGTCCATCCTCGTGCTCCTCATCGTCCAAGTCAGCCAGGATGCAGTGTTCTGCGCAGTAGGAGGAGCCGAAGGTCAGTTGCTGCTGGTACCAAGCTAATACCGGGCTGTGCCTATCCAGCCAACTCATTCCCAACACTATGGGCGTGTCTGACAGGCGGGTGACGTTGAAGCTGATGACTTCGCGGTGATTACCAATGCGCATCACCATTGGCGGCATCTGCTGTAGCACTTGCCCTCCCAGTAGCTCCCTGCCGTCCACCGTGACGACGTTCAGAGGTACCGTCGCTGGCAGAAGGACTATGCCATGTTGCTGGATGAACTCCATGCCTATAAAATCTGCATTGCTCCCAGAGTCAATGGTAATGGGGATTTCCACAGTGAGCCCATTGGGAAGTTGAAGGGATGCGGTGAGCTGCACTACTGGTTTGGGTGGGAGGGGGTCTGTGGGCTGTAACATTACTGGGGATTGCTTCACTGACTTGTCTGGCTGGCCCCCAGTGACTCCATTTCCAGCCAGACAGTGGAGTTTTCCTGCTGTGATTCACTCTGCTGAACTGCTTCTGTTACTGTCGCTGCGGCTGCAGTGTGCTTGTGAAACCGCTGGGGACACTCTTTCGCCATGTGCTGAGCACTGTCGCAGATGTAGCACTTCCTGGTCCCTCTAGGAGGCTTCATTTTGACTGCTCCCGGCGTTAGGGCTCCGGCTGTGGACTGAGCCTTAGCACCACCTATCTCCATCGGCTCCTCTCCTCCTCCCAGCGGAGGCATGGATCGAGCGCGCACCGCTTCCTTGGGAAAGGGGGGCGGTCCTCTCGCTGGCGTGCGTCCCCAATGCTCTTCCTCCTTGTCCCAAGGGCGTCCTTCCAGCCTAACCCCAATCGTGAGTGCCCTCTCCACAACGTCTTTGGTGGTTTGGGGTCTCTCTCCCCTTGCAATTTCGTCTTTCACAGCTCCGTTCAGCCCCTCCCAGAACAGGTCTCTGACGGCAGACGATTCTCTCTCCCAGCCCATTACATTCACCAATGCAAAAAAGCGTGAATGATATTGCCTTACAGTGGCTCTGCCTTGCCTTAGTCCGTGAATCTCTTTCCTAGCGATATCCACATCAATCTCAGACAAAAAACACGCATCCATCACTTTAAGGAAGGCACCCGCATTTTGGAGGGCTGGATCCTTATCTCTCCAGAGATTGCGCAGCCAGGATTTAGCCTCTCCCCGCAAATGCGATACTATAAATCCCACTTTCTCTTCCTCTCTTCTAAAGTCTTTCTCCAGCAGTTGCAGTGCATATACTACATCTGCTCTGAAGTTAGGATACTGCTGCAGGTTCCCATCGAAATGCGACACAAGGCTCCCTCCTCTGTTCCCCAGCCCAATCCCCTCTGGTCTGGCGGCCGGTAGCCCTTGTGCAGTCAGCACTTCTAACCTGGTTCGCAGATCCTGGCAGGCAGCAGCTGCTTCCTGTTCCTTCTTTCTGGACGCCAAAATCTCTGCGTTTAGCTGCGTCATGGCATTTTGCAAACTTGCTACCTTCTCTTCGGTAGTCATTTTTCAGGTATTCGTGAGCTCGCGAAGTACCAATCTTCACCCCTCACTGCTTTCCCGCACGTCACGAGGTGATAAAATTGGTGCGGAGAGAGGGGACTTACTGTCAGGTCTGCCTCTAGATCCCAGCTCACAGAGGACCAACGCCCGGTGGATATAATGTACAAAAGTCTTTACTGAAGTTTAGTTTCCATTTCAAAGCTCTGGGCGCGCAGACCCACGTCTTGATGCTAGACCGGCTAAGTCCCCTCTGACTCACTGCTCCACCCACACCAGTTTAAGATTCTAGCCCGGCTCCACCTCTTACGCTGTTCTTTCCTTCGCTGGGTCCTTCTGCCCTCTGGGGTTTCCTCCTTCCTGGACTCCTCTGACGCTGAGCCCCCTGAGTCTTGTCCCTCCCTCCGGCGGGCTTTAGGACCTGGCTCCCTTCCCGGGCTCCCCGCTGTGCCGCGCTCCTGTACATTTGAACTTGGCGCACCCGCCCAGCCGGTGACTTTCCTTCTGACCGTTGCCCCGCTTCCTGATGTGGGCGTTGCCAAACCTGACTCCTCTCCTCCCTCTGGTGGTGAGGACACTGGTCCCGACTCCTGGGACTCCCCCTGCCCACTGCGCTCTGGTGGAGACGCTGGTCCTGATCTCCAACTGCTGCTCAGGGACTCCCCGCTGGCCCCTTCCTCCTGGGGCTTCCCCCCTGGAACCCCCCTCGCTCTGGCCACCGGCGCTCCCTTCTGTGAGTCCTCCGATTCACTAGAGAGGCTTGTGGAATAACTCTGGCCACTGTCACTGCCTGCGCCCCCCTCGTACTCCTCCTCCTCACTCTCCATTTGCTCCCCCTCCTGTGTCTCTCCTTCTGAACCCCTGACAACATGAATTCTGAGCTAATGGCTTATGGCACTTACGATGGAAAGAAGCAGCAGTTTCACCAACTACATAACAATATTTTTTTAAAAAAGCTTTCTGTAACCTGTAACTGTCTTAACAGATGCCTCTGCTAAGCAGCCAGTATCTCAAAGGACACAGAGAACTGTATCTAGCCCACTTGGTCCTTAGCTACATCACAATGAGCTACGTTTGGCAGGATGGTGAAAAAGGGACTGCAAAGGTACTGTCCATGCCCATTTAGGGATGTTGAAGAATTTGATCTTCCATACATCCCAAACTCATCTGTGGATTGGAAGTTAGGACTAATTCACATCATGCATTTAAAAGGCTATGATGTCACTTTAAACAGTTATGGTTTTCGCCAAAGAATTATGGGAGCTGTAGTTTGTTAAGGGTGGAGAAAATTGTTCAGAGACCCCTGTTCCCTTTCCAATTCCCAAGGTGGTTTAACAATGAATCCCTCTTCATAGTGAACTCTGTGACTCCAGGACCTGGGGAAGAGCTCAAAGGAGCACGGTGTCCTCACCAACACTCTCTTTTACCTGGAAGTGGTCAGGTGGGAAATGCAAACTGGGAAATTTTTGAGGCTCCACCTGATCTTCTCTGATATTTTGTACAAAGTGAAAAATAGGGTTGATGTTAGATGTTAGAGAGTTGGGTCTTGGAGTCCAGGCAAATGCCCAGGTTTGTCTCCACAAGGAGCTGGCACTGTCCTTTTCCCAGCTGTTCCTGGGTTCAAGGTTCTAGCTGCCCTGAAATATGACATCATTCATATATTAGAGTGGATTTGCGAAGAGCTTTTATTCTCCCACTTCTTCCAACAAGCCTTGATGGGGAGCAACTGTGTAGCTCAGTTTATAGAGTCTGAAAGATGCTACAGTACTGCATGGGTGAGCCTAAGCTGCACAAGCAACCTAGTCACTTGTTTTTTTTTCCAAATACATTTTTATTAAGGTTATACACATAACAAACATACAACCAAATACAAAAGAAAAAATTGTAACAAAAAAGAGAGTCAAGATATACAAGCCAACTTTTTCCTCTCTCTAACTATACAAAGATAGATTAATCTGGCTATTTCACAAAACAGTAAAAGATTAAAAAAAAAAAAACACCCACAGAAACCGCCTCCTGGACTTCCTTCCATCCTTTTGGTAAGTATCAAATATCTGCTTCCAATTACGTATTTGATTTTTAATCTATAGGCCTAAATTCACACGCTGGTAGTATTTGTTCTGACCCCGCCAATCACATTAAGCATTTATTCCAATATAGTTCCAGTATTTACTCCAATTTTTCAGAGATTTCTGTTCATCGTGGTCTCTTAATTTACCTGTTAATTTATCAAGCTCAGCATATTTTATCATTTTAATTTGCCAATCATTTATATTGGGGATAGTTTCCACTTTCCAATATTGTGCCAATAAAATTCTCGCTGCTGTGGTGGCATAGAGGAATATCGTTCTATCTTCTTTCTTAATATCTTTACCCGTCATTCCCAGCAAAAAGGCTTCGGGTCTTTTGGGAAAAGTGTATTTAAATATTATTTTAAGCTCATTGTAAACCGATTCCCAAAAGCCTTTCACCTTTTTGCATGTCCACCATAGATATAGGTCACCCTCCACCTCCCCACATTTCCAGCATTTCTTATCTTTTAGTCTATACATTTTGGCCAACTTCACAGGGGTGTGGTACCACCTATATAGCATCTTCCAAACATTTTCTCTCAGAGACATACATGCTGTAAACTTTATGTTACAATTCCACACTTCCAGCCACCTTTCAAAATCGATGTTATAACCAAAGTCAATTGCCCATTTAATCATTGCCTTCTTCACCTCCTCGTCCTTTGTATACCACTCTAAAAGTATGTCATAGATTCTAGATAGGGTTTTGTTTTTACCTTCTATTACTTCTACATTGAATTTTGATTTTTTGTCATCAAAACCCAACTTCTTCTTGTCCTCTTTTAGCAAATCATTCACCTGGTGGTATTGCAACCACCCAGTGAATAGATTTTTTATCTCTTCATAAGGTCTAAGTCTTGGCCCTTGGTCTGTTTTTCTTACCATTTCTTCATAGGTGGCGTTTTTCCCCTCCATGTTTGTTTTCTTCACCGTTAAAGCCTCAATTGGTGAGATCCACCATGGGGTCTTTCTTTCAAGGAGATTTTTATTCCTTGAAAGTATAAAGGTCCTCTAAAAATATGATTTAGAAAGCTCTTGTGGGCCTTCACTTTCCCATACCAAAGGTACGAATGCCATCCGTACCAATTATTAAAGCCTTCTAAATCCAGTAGATCTCTATTCTCCAGTTTTATCCAATCCTTTAACCAAAGTATGCAGGCCGCTTCATAGTATAGACTTAGATCCGGGAGAGAAAAGCCCCCTCTTTCTTTTTTATCTATCAAAATTTTCATTTTTATCCGTGGCCTTTTCCCCTGCCAGATATACTTTGCCAAGACTCTCTGCCACTCTTTGCATTGTTTTAGGTCTTTAAGTATGGGGATGGTCTGGAATAGAAATAGCATTCTAGGCAGAATATTCATTTTGACAACAGCTATCCTCCCCAAAAAGGAGAGTTTCATCCTCCCCCAAAATTCCATGTCTTTCTTTATACTCCTCCAGGTGACATCATAGTTATCCTTATATAAATTTATGTTCTTAGCTGTGACCCATATCTCAAGATACTTCACTTTCTTAGCTACTGCAATTTCCGTCCTTCTCTCTAGATCTATTATTTCTTCCTTTGTTAAATTTTTAACCAACGTTTTGGTTTTATTTTTATTTATCTTAAGTCCTGCCACGGCTCCAAATTCGTCAATCTTTAATAAAGCTTCTTTTACACTCTTTTTTGGGTCTTCTAAAGTTAGTACGATGTCATCTGCAAAGGCCTTGATTTTATATTCCCTCTTTCCTACCTGCACTCCTTTTATTTCTGTTGCCCCCCTCAGTCTCTCATTCAATATTTCTAGTACCGTTATAAACAGTAAAGGAGACAGGGGGCAACCCTGTCTAGTTCCTTTATATATACCAAAATATTCTGTTGTGATGTTGTTTATTACCAATTTTGCCTTCTGTTCCTTATATATTGCTTCTATCCCTCTTCTAAATTTCTCTCCCATTCCCATCGTTTCCAGACTTTTCTTCAAGAACTCCCATGAGATGTTATCAAACGCCTTTTCAGCGTCTATAAATACCAAGGCCGCTTGTCTGTCTATATTCATATCCAAATATTCAATAATATCTATCAGATTCCTTACATTTTCCCTTAATTGCCTCCCTGGAAGGAAACCCGTTTGTATTTTGTTGTTCAAAACCTTTTTTAGTCTTTCTGCCATTATATCTGTGAATAATTTATAATCATTATTTAATAATGAAATTGGCCTATAGTTTTTCACTTCCAGGGTATCTGCATCTTTTTTAGGAATCAAGGTAATATATGCTTCCTTCCAGGTGTTCGGGATCCTTCCTTCCTTTAATATATTATTCATCACTTCTCCTAGCACTGGGGATATTTGGTTACTTAGTGTTTTATAGTATTTGGCCGAAAGGCCATCTGGCCCTGGGACTTTCCCACTTTTCATCCTTTTAATAGCCTTTTTTATCTCTTCTTGAGTAATAGTCTGGTCTAATATCTCATTTTCTTCTTTTGAAATTCGTTTTAGGTGATGCATTTGCAAAAAGTGGTCTATTTCTTGCTTTGTTTCCTTTCCTCTTTTATATAAATCCTTGTAATATTTTTGAAATATCTTTCTTATCTCTTTTGGCTCTTCCACAATCCTTTCTCCTTCCCTTATCTAATCGTATTTTGTTTTCTTCTTTCTCTTATTTGCCATGCCAGGTATTTTCCTATCTTATTTGCTGACTCAAACGTTCTCTGATTCATCATTTTAATTTTCCATTCTACCTCTTGGTCGATTATTGTAGAAAATTTAGCTTGTAATATCTTTATATTCTGTTTTGCGATCTCCTCATTGGGGTTGATAGTCAACTTTCTTTCATTTTCCATAATCTGTGTTAGGATCTGTTCCTTCTTTGTCTCTTTTTCTTTTCTTACTTGACTATTTTTCTGTATTAAGAAGCCCCTCATAACTGCCTTTCCTGCGTCCCACACAGTCTCTATAGCAGTTTCCCCATTTAGATTCCATTTAAAATAGTCTTCTATTGTCTCTATTGCCTTATTTACAATCTTCTGATCATTAAATAAAAATTCATTCATTCTCCATCTAACCGTTCGGATATCCCTACCTTTTAGCTCAATGGAGACCGCATTATGATCAGATATAGTTCTTGGAAGAATTTCCGATTTAGTTAGATTTTGAGTTAGTTCCTTCGAAATCCAAATGCTGTCTATTCTTCCCCAACTCTGATTTGGGTTTGAGAAGAAAGTATATTGTTTTGTAATGGGGTTTTTAAGTCTCCACGCATCAATCAGTCCCAGATTGCTTACCATATCAAAGAAGGATCTCGGTATTTTACCTTCCTTCTTCTCATGTTTTTCTGTTGACTTATCTAGGTTTGGGGACACCACCCCGTTAAAGTCACCCATCAATATCATTTTTTGGTCCGTCCATTCCATCAATTTGTCTCCTAATTCCAAATAAAAGGCTGATTTTTTATCATTTGGAGCATATATTCCCACAACAATTATTTTTTCTCCCTGAAACACCATTTGAACAATGACTACTCTCCCTTGGTCATCTTTGTATAATAATTGTGGATCATATTTTTCCTTTATGTATATTACCACCCCTCTTTTCTTCACTCTATCTGATGTCACAAAATCTATTCCCAATCTCTTATTGCTTAGTAATCTCTTATGCTTATTTATTATGTGCGTCTCTTGGAGACATATTAAATCACAGTTCTTTTTCAGTAATATGTGTGTAATCTGATTCCTTTTATTTTTATTGTTCAATCCATTCACATTCCAGTTTAGTATTTTTAATGCCATCTGTTATATACTATTTAATTAACTTATTAAACCTATATACAATTTAGTGTTCTTTGTCTCCTTCCTCTAGTTCTTCTCTTTCTCCTATTGAGCTCTCCTCTCTTTCTTCTTCTTCACTCCCTCCTTTTTCTTCTCCTTGCTGGTTCTCTACCTCCTCCTCCCCCATCATTTTCCCCAGGTCCTTCTCGTATCTCCTTGCAAATTTTTGAAGTTCTGAGATAGTGGACAGTTTAAACTTTTTTTCTTTGAAATAAAATGAAATACCTTCCGGAAACTCCCATCTATACAAGATCCCATTTTTCTTCAGTTGATTTGTTAATTTTTTATATGGGTCCCTCCTTCGAAGAAATCTCGAAGGAATCTCTTTGTAAATAATAATTGGGTTTTCTTCAATATATAACCTTTTGACATAGTTCTGTTTCAAAATTTCGTTTCTTATCTCCAATGAGTTAAACATGGCTATTACATCTCCTGGCAATTTTTTCCCTCTGGCCTTGGCCGATTTTGTTCTTATTCGAAATATGTTTACCAAGCAATGGTTTATCTCTTCTTCTTTTCTATCTAGCCATATTGCCAGCTCTTTCACCACTTTAACTCTAATATTCTCATTTAGATCCTCTGGTATTCCTCTAAGTTTTAGGTTAGATTGGTTTTGTCGCAACTGCGTCATAGCCATGTTGTCCAACAACTCTTCCTGTGTTGCTCCTATTTCTTTAACTTCTAATCTAATCCTGTCCATCTCTTTCCTACTGTCTTTCGTATCCTTTTGAACCCTTTTCACTGAATCCTCCAAAACCTTAGCTTTTACCGAGAGATCCTTAACTTTCCCTTTCAGTTCCCCTACCACTTCCTCCAATTTTTTGTCTAGAGTATCTTGTACCTCCATCAATTTTCTCTCAATATACTGTTCATTATTTTTAAATTCCTTTCTTATTTCGGCCATCAAGCTATCATAATCTCTAATTTCTCTTGCCTCCTTCCCCTCTTCTTGTCTTGATGGCCTCCTTTCCACTGGTGTTGCCACCCCCTTCTTAGAACCGTTCGGCATTTGTATATTTAAGTTTAGTTCTTCCTAGTATACTGTATAATGTAATATACTATGTGGGTAAGATATAGAGGTAACAAGGTTAACAAGGTTAACGTCTCTCAGATATTACAACAGGATTCCAAAATTGACTAAATTGGTACAGCACAAAAATTAACCCTTAATTAAGATCAGATATTAATAATACAGTTTTAACTGTACCTAAATTCAGACACGTATTTGAATCTCAGAGTCTTATAATTAAATGTAGTAAACACCTGAACCTCCAGAAACACTTCCAGATTCAGGGGGTTCTCAAACTCATGAGCAAGGTCCTGCGAAAACTCATGAGCAAGGTCCTGCGAAAACGTATTCTTTAACTTTGCATCCCGGGGTGTATGTCTCTTTAAATCCTGAGGAATCAAGAGAATCACAGCTGTCTCTGAAGCTCAAGAACGTATCCGGTTGGGGATGAAGAAGGCGGGTCCCCTTTAACTCACTCAATATGGCAGTCCTTTCACAGTCTCACCATCTTTAAGCAAACTTTAAACAAACTTTAAACACAGTCTCACAGTCCCTGTCTTTAAACACAGAGTGCTGCTAAGGCACCTATATTCCACACTCCGTTTAAGTCCCAATTCTCCCCAATCCTGAGGTTTAAAAGCAAAAGTCCTCCACCGAAACCTGTGTTGGCTAAAGCGCTCTCCGTCCCGATGAAACAGAAAAGTCTTTTTCCCCTCTCCCTAGTCAATATAATAGTTCAACTGTTGCCTTGCCTCTGACACTTTATACTTTGCATCTGAGGTCTTTCCACCACACACTCACTGGCAGCTTGTTTCCTCTTTTCCTCTTTTGTTTCCTCTCTGCCACCGTCTTGCTATACTTTCTTTTCACCTTACCGCCAGGAATGGACTCCTCCTCCTTTTCACCAATTATTTCTTCTCCGCTGGGTTCTTATCAAAACATTCCTTTAATCTTATCTAAGTAATTTCCAATATTTCTTTTGTCCCCACTGCTTTTTCCACAGTGATTTCCACAGTACTTCCCAGCTTCTCCGCTGTTGTTGGAGGTCCGCCGCTTTCCCTCGGAGCTTGAGGCTTCACAGCATGGAGTCTGTTGCCTCCCCTTTACACTGCAGCTCCAGCCTTGTTAAACGCCGGCAACACAGGCGAGCACAGGCAGCGTCGCAGGGTACCTTGTCCCGCAGGATTCCCTCCTGTGGTTTCAGGGTTCACGTAGCCTTCGCGACCCCTCTAAATCTCCATGCTGTTCGAGACTCCCCCATAGGAGTTATCTCGCACTCCTTTTCTGCGGCCGCGGCGTCCCGGAAGTCCGCAACCTAGTCACTTGTAGGCAGTAGTAATAATGAAACAATGAATAATTCAACAGCTGTACCCCAGAGTCTGTTGCCACATCATACTGTGATGAGGGTGCAACACTTGGAGCAGGTATGTCTGGCTGCATGTTTCAGGATTGCTCCAATAACATTGCAAAGCACATTTAGCTAGAAACACTGTAAAAGCTTCGAGGGGCAGCACAACAGTGCAGCATTCTCATGATAACATGTTTAACTAAACAGCTACATCTTTGGGGGAGCATGAATTGGCTTTCTGTCATTTTGATTTCCAGGTCTTGCCACAAAACCTTGCCATCCCCTTCGTAGAGATTTCTCGGGTGTTAGGATTACCTCCAATCCTGGTTCATGCAGATTTTCTTTCCAGTAAACTGGAAGAAAAGGAATCCTTGTGGGGGGGGGAGGACACCTGGGCCTTAATGGATAGAAAGTTGGTGCCGTCAGCCTGAGCTACACTCCTTAGGTCAACTGACACACACAACTAATACGGCTTCATCAGATGAAGGGTGACCAGATGGACAGAGGACGCAGGCTGGCTCCTGCACCTTCGATAGATGCATTGAAGAAATTTGTGCATGTTTAGCATAACGACACTGTTGGATGTTCCAACTACTTTTTTAAAAAACAGAAAAATAGTATGATTTTAATTTTTTTTCACATTGTCAAGTACACATTACAACATCACAGATTCCTATACCACTATATTGTTTTTGTCTTCAAGTTTGAAAAGTGTCCAGAATGAGGGACACAGAACAATATATTATGTTATTAAGTTATTGTATTTGTACCATTGTGCCATTTAAAACATGGATCTGAGACATCTATTTGATAGCATTGTTAATCAAATAAAAATTGCCTGTAACAAATATCACATTTGTTTTTGTGCCACTGCTGCAAGCAAGACAGGGCATTTGGGGAGATTTTGGTTTTCGGGGGGGGGGGAGTGCTATTATTTGGACTGGACTTTGCTCAGCAACTGACTTGGATCTTTCCTTTCCATGTGTGTTTGCTGTTGATAACCCAATCTGTCAAAAGGCCTCTAGAAATTGAGTAAGTATTCGGGAAATGATGTTTGCCTTTCTCGTTCAAAGTCTGCTGAGGTCACTCTTCAGACTGCTTGAAGTTAAACAGCTGCAACAGTAGTTTATATCTGAATGCTTCTGAGAAATATTCTTTCTGCATTTGTGTCTCTATAGATTTATTACATTTTAATCCCAAGGTGCTCAGGCTGAGTTATTTTCCATTCATATCCCTAAAACAACCTTGTGAGTTTTGTGACCTGAATCCAGTTCTCTTTGGTTCCAACCCAATGTTTTTTAACATTACAGTACACTGGTCGAAAACAGTTTGTTTGGCTGTTTTATGGGCACTATGCTCTGCTTAATTTAGTAAGCCAAATTTAATTTTCTAGGTAAGTAAAACCTCTCACCAGACTACAGCTCAGATATAATTTTGTGGTGCAGTATTGTTTCTCCACCAGCATTCTGGTGTTAGCCTTGGGTGGAGGGTTTATTTTTAGTATAAGGTAGATAGAAATCTACAACATTACATAGCTGCGATGTTCCCTTTTGCCACCTCATCCTCTCATTGCTTACACTGACCTCTGCAGTAAAAAATATCTAGTCCCAGGCCAAACTTGGTCCAACAGGCCCCCTTTTTGGCCCATGGGGCTGTTCCCCCAAAACCGTGTCCCCTGCCCCTCAGCTGACATCATATATCATGGATAGGCAAACTAAGGCCCGGGGGCTGGATCTGGTCCAGTTGCCTTCTGGATCTGGCCCGTGGACGGTCCGGGAATCACCGTGTGGATCGGTGTGGATCTGATCGTTCGGGCTGCGCCAGCGCATGCATTCAGTGGCGCCTCCTCCCACCCTCCTCCTGGCTTCTCCCTGCCCTGCCTAGAGCTGAGAGGAAGGGGGCTGGGCTTTGTTGGTGCCAGCAGCAGCAGCATTAGCGCTTGAGCAGCCACCATTGTAAGCAGGCTCAATTCGGGCTTTGTTGCTGTCAGCTCCTCTCCGGAGCCCTTTCGCGCGCCACTCATCGCCCCACCACTGCCAGCCCCTGTCACTCGCAAAACGCAGGTAAGCAACCATGAGGGCTCATCTGGTGCTGTGGAGAAGGGAGGGGAGAGTCAGGGGGGGTGCTTACCTCAGTAGAACGTGTCCTATAGCTCTTGCATAGAATGCTGTGTCCTTTTATTTAAAATTCATCTCTGGGTTATTTGTGGGAATTTGTTCTTTTTTTTCTATTTTTCAAAATATAGTCCAGCCCCCCAAAAGTTCTGAGGGACCTTGCTGAAAAAGTTTGCTGACCCCTGTCATTTATGATGTCAGGTGTGGGGCAGTTAAGAGTTGAGGTTGTCAAAAACAGGAATGAATTGCCCATGTGTCAGCTGGTTCGTGGAGAGTTCAGTCTTGCTCCGAGGGATGACCCACCAGTCAATCAACTGATGTGAGGTGGGGTGTCTTGGACAGACATTTCTCTCTACCTTTGACTTTCATAACAGTCTCCCATGCCCTAGCACTTAATATCTAAAATTGTACTGTATTTTCTAGGCTTTCAATTCTGCCTTCCCCACAGGAATCTGGAACCCATCATTTGCTTGCCTGGTGGAGCAAGCCTCAGGGGCTTCATTCTCGTCACTTTTCTGGTTGAGAAAGCTGCCGCACCTGGGATCAAGGTAAGGTCTGTCCCAAATTATTTGGCATCTTTTTCTTGGGGTGCCTTATGAGCAGAGATGAAAAAGAAATCTGATTAAGTTAGCATTTGAAGACAAATCTACCAAATACACACTTTTTGAAATAATATGCAAACCAAAACATAGGTGTTCTTTGTGCACACTTCTTCGAATTTTGTAATGCACTTCTCCAGTCAAACAATGTTTATAAAAATGCATTATATTATTGCTTGCAAAAAAGTGTGCATTAGTAAAAACTACAAGCCAAAGTATGTTTCTTAGGAGATACTAGCACCAGAATGCTGAAGAATTTTCATGAGCTTTTTTTAAAAAAACCAAGAAATCTTCATTGCGATACAAAGACAAAACTGTTGCAAAATCTTTCCTGGGGCTTTTATGGTATCCCATGCAGCGATATTCCTTCTTAATTGCAGAAGTCTTGGGAGTGTCAGTCACCTGCCTGTCCTCAAACTTGCCTCTTTTTTAAAAATGCAGTGGTTAATAACTTAATTAACCTCGGGTTAATAGATCCGTTCTAAACCTGAAAACGTTCTTAACCTGAGGTACCACTTAAGCTAATGGGGCCTCCCGCTGCCGCTGCACCGTCGCGTGATTTCTGTTCTCATCCTGAAGCAAAGTTCTTAACCTGAGGTACTATTTCTGGGTTAGCGGAGGCTGTAACCTGAAACGTCTGTAACCCGAGGTACCACTGTATATTTTTATTAAAAATTTCTTGGTTTACACATGTGCAATGTCTGGTTTTTTTAAAGTTACGTTTTCTACAGATCAGTTTCATTTGCTGAGACATTAGTGTTATGTTAGGAAGAGAAGGGGGAGGGGGAATGGTGAGTGGGTTGGGGTTGGGTGGCAATGCCTCTATTCTACTTAGTGTATGTGTGGGGTTTTGTGTCAGCGTCACTTGTGTGGGTTCTCTTTACTATTTGCTTGTATTCCTTTGGTGGTGAGAGAGTTGGCCTACAGTGTGGTTGGTTATAGTGAAATTTGTTTTTGTGTGTGAGGTGTGTGTGTGTTTTTGGATCAGGTTAGCCAGTTTGTTGGTTAGTTTTTCTAGTAAGCCTGTTTCTCATACTATTTGATACCATTGGTCTAGGAGCTTCCTCAATCTGCTCCCTGGCTGCTGTCAGTTATACAAATATAAACTCTCTCCCTCCCCTGCTCTCACCTTTAGGTGGCAGTGCAAGGATTTCCGCTTGTGCAACAGCACTTCCCCCCATTCCCAGCTCCCATGTGCACCCCTGCCCTCTCCAAATCTGCTCGGGGGGTGTGTGTGTTTGCGTGCTCTAGAATAAATTCAAGGGGAAGTGAGAAGAGGGGGAAGTTTCCATTGTGCAAGCGAAAGTCCTTGCACTGATAGCATGAGTTACTTAGCTCTACATTGGATGCAACTGTTTCTTTTTAAACCAGACATAGACTTGACTTTACCTACTTAAAATAAAGCACAACTTTTTTGGCCCTGGAAGCACATCAGGAAAACTAAGAAACTATTATGGGTGCCACAGTTTACCACTTTCTCATAAGAGGAGCTGGCAATGCTTAGACCCACCCACCCCGCAAAAAAGCTAGCAAAATTCCTATGCCCCCCACCACAAAGCAGTGTCTGCCCTCCCCCTCCAAAATAGATGCCCCCCAAGCAACCAGAAGAAGCCCTTGCTTTATTTTTCAGGGCTCTGAACAAGCTCCGTGTGGTGCTAGGGAGCCCATAAGTGCCAGCAAAAAGTGAATTGAGATGTCACTATCCTTCAAAATTCACACTTCTCTAAATTTTGAGATGCAAAATTTTGAGATGCAACTCTCCAAACAAAAATGTGTTTCACAAAGTTGTGAAAATACACGAATGTGTATTCTGAAAACAAAGGTGTTTGTGAAAATAACTTACAAAAATGCATTATATTAGGGGAAATTGCTTGCAGAAATTACCTATATTAGGGGAAATGCTCATTTAAATGCTGACTATTTTAAAGTCAACAAATGAATGAAAACTGCACATTCCTTGCATGATAAATCCATCATCCTGAAAGATTGATAGATGAAACCAGAGGCCATTCTTCTCAATTCTTGGTTTTAAGTGAATTTAATTGCCCAGTAAAGGATTTCTCCCTGCTTTGTTTGACTAATCAAGTCTTCTCATGGAGAGGGCTTTTTGTTTCATATCTAATCTGAACAAGAGGCGAAATGAATTAAAACATTACAGTCTAGATTCCACAGCTAGTATGTGCACGCACCATGTCATGTCATCAATGATAAAGTGGGGGGGCTGACCTGCCCCTCAAATTTTATTCAAGTTGGCAACCCTGGCTACAGCCTTTCCTCCAATACACTTGTTCCCCCCGTTAGAGGTGGGTTTGAGACCCTAAAAATAAAATCTAAACAAAATTGATGAAGCAGTGAGAACAGGTGTCCCAAGTAGGCACACCCAGTTTTGGCACAGCAGTGGGGCTAATCTGAAAGCTCTTTTGCAAATGGAAAGCTATTCTTTTCCAGACATTTAAGAAAGGTATTGATGAATTAATGGTTTAAAAGATACAGAGCTTTAAAAGCATTATTTTTTAAAAAAAGTGAACAGCCCATCTTAAGTAAGCAATTGAACCAAACTTTAATTTTCTGGTATTTTTAGCAGTCATTCAAATTACAAAAATAGGATTCTGCAACAACAGCACATGCCACAGCTTTGGAATCCATTGTCGGTTCTTAGAATATAGGAAGCATATCAGAACCATTAGTCCATCTAGATAAAAATTGCCAACACTTACTGGCAGAAGCTTTCCAGGCAAAAATCATTACCAGTCCTACCAAGAGATGCTGGGGATTGAATCTGGGATCTTTTGCTTGCAGAAGTAGTGAGCTGCAACACTTCCCCCTCTTTTACATGTGCATACAGATCCTCACTATGGTAGGTATCTAAGTCCTTCCCCCACTCTTAAAACAAACAACTTATTAATATTGAACAAAACTATTAAACTGGCAGCTTTCTTTCTTTCTATATGCCCCCATTTTGCATGCAAATTTTGCTGCGTTCTTCCCTCCGATGTCACTCCAGCGCCTGGTGACCCCAGCACATGCACTTTTCCATCCACCCACCCCACTAGCAAATTGTCCTTTATTTGCTCTTCTAAATATGGCAACCCTAACCTAAACTTAAGCTGGCTAGGTTATATAGCAGCCATAAAGATGTCCATACTCCCCCAATTCCTGTTCTTGTTTCAGACCTTACCTGTACTTATCCCCCTTTCCCAACTGTCTCACTGGCTTCACTTACTTAACAATTTTATTTTTGGAAGGAGAAGCAGAGTGACATGTCAGACTTTATATTGTCCCAAGACCAATGGAGGTCTCAGGGCCCCAGGGCACCATTAAAGCAAATGGTGCACACAAGCCTTGCCTTTTCTTAAAACTTCCTGTGCACACACCACAAAAATAAAGAATCAATTTTTACAACTAACTCCAAAGAAGCAATTAAATATACGTGATGTTAATAGGAATATCAGCTTCCTAACAATTATAAATCTATTTAACACTGGGTAATCTCCATAATGTACAATCAGGATCACTTAAAACGCTTTGCAGATTATTTTTTAATTCTAACTTTTTCTAGCATGGTGTTTGGAAGAGAGAAAAACAGTGATGTTTGAACTCTAAATAAAATGTTCTTTCCCCTGTTAATACAGTATTTTATTTACATTTTTTATTTCATAGATTAATTTTAGGCCATTTAAGAACAAAAGAACTGCTAAGTGCTAAAAGTTCCCACAATACTCTCCAAAACAGTACTATTTCACAGTACCATATACATAAAAAAGGTAAAGGACCCCTGACAGTTAAGTCCAGTCACAGACGACTGGGGTTGTGGAACTCATCTCGCTTTATAGGCCGAGGGAGCCAGTGTTTGTATGCAGACAGTTTTTCCGGGTCATGTGGCCAGCATGACTAAGTCACTTCTGGCGAAACCAGAGCAACTCACGAAAACGCCGTTTACCTTCCCGCCGGAGCGGTACCTATTTATCTACTTGCACTTTTTGGCGTGCTTTCGAACTGCTCGGTTGGCAGGATCTAGGACCGAGCAATGGGAGCTCACCCCGTTGCAGGGATTCGAACCACCAACCTTCTGATCAGCAAGCCCAAGAGGCTCAGTGGCTTAGACCACAGCACCACCCGCGTCCCTACCATGTACATATATGTATACAAATTTGCAAAGTTTTTACCTTGCCTCTCGTGAACACTGAACTGAAGGGAAATGAGTCCCACCCAACATGAAGCAAAAATAAAAGTCAGGAACCAACACTGTATGTCAAGTATTAGAAGAAATATAGTGCTACTTTTAAATAACAATTATAATTACAATAATAAAATATTCTAACTAGAATGAATCCCTGTAGCCCATAGGAAGAAATATAACTTCTGCAGTAAATGGAGTTTTATTGTTCTCACTTGAGTGGTCTCCATTTTGCATTTGTGTGGCCTCCATCCAATGAGATTTAAATATTACAGAGCATTGTTTTATCCTCATGCAAATTTATCTTACTTGTTAAAAAGCATAATGGCATCCACTTCCATGAGAAAAGTTATTACCAGATCCATTGCAGTACTTTCCATCAAGCAATAAGATTATTCCAATTCAAACAACAATAATTTTATATAAGTTGGAATCTAGATACAAATGTCTGTAAGTTTCTTATCACAATAAATGCAATAGAAATGTGCTTTAAAAAATGGGTTGATTTGTTTTGGTTAACTGTTCGTATCTGTTGCTTGGTGAATGTGCTTATATGTAACATTGATGCAAATTCATGATTGCGCAGAAAGGGCTTTGGGTTGCATTCAGGAACGTTTCCTTGAGCTTGGTATGGTCAAACATCCACAGACGAAGTTTCATAGATACCCATACATACATACATACATACAGGGAACATTGTGTTGACAATGCAATATTGTGAACTGGCCTTTAGAATTTAGAGAAAACACAAAGCTGTTTTCTCTGTGCGTGCAAATATCCATGTCAATTTATAATAAAATATCTGTTTTTCTGCAAGTAGTTTCAATATCCCCTCCCTTAGAAGATGTGATTGTTGAGTACAGAAAGAAGGGAAATCTTTCGGCTTCAAACAACATTTGCATATCCTCTAGTATTTGATCCACTGCAAGTAGATAGCTCCTTTTCATGAAGCTGCTCTTAACTGTTCTGTGGAGGCAGATTTTCATATTTCCTAAAACTAGAATAAGCCCCTAAAATAAATAAGAAGAAAATGACCATTGGCTGATCAACTGAGGCTGATCAACTAGAGTGAACCATATTGTTTACCCCCATCCTATGTTGTATTTTGCTATGGTTATTGGGCGTGTGGGGGAAAGGGCTATTCTTATACCTTGAAATACTGTTAACTTTCACAATAGGTTTATACAGCTCTGGGATCTTCCTCTCGATCATTGGTCTGAGGTTCTCTTTCAACTTCTTGTAGTTCTTTTTCAATTCTTGTTGATATTCCCTTTGGTCAGCAGTAAGCAGGCACTTATTTTTCCCCACTGCTTCACCACATCTGTTCCCAAAAAATGAAGAAAACAATTCACACTGATAAATTTCACCACAGTATTGGACCATAAAGTTTTGTTTTTGTCTGGGACCAAGCGTGACTTAGGTGGGGCAAGTGAAGGAAATGCCATCAAAATTTAGAGGGTGGATGTGGAATTCAGCATCTGGGTAACCACAGGTTTCATTTCAACAAAAGGATTCTAGCAAACGAAGAGCCTTCAAAATGTGTGCAAAATAACTGATGAAATCTCAGGCACCAGAAAGTGGGTCAGCAACCATGGGGATGGACTCATAGAATCATAGAATTGTAGAGTTGGAAGGCACCCCAAGGGTCATGTAGTGCAGTGCAGGATTTGCAACTGAAGCATCCATATAGAATCAATAGTTCAGTGCATTTCCCCATGACCAACAAAAGCAAAATATGGCTGTCGCCTTATATACACTCCTAGGCAAGTCCTACTAAACTTAAGTTTTACTCCTGAGTAAACATGCACTGCAAATCATGTGCATTCTTAACTTATAGAGAAGTTTTTAAAATGTACAATTTGGATTGGAATAAGTGGGCAGCAGAATAGGACAAAGTATTTATTCATGCTGTGCATAATGAATGCATGGTACTAAAAAGCCACAGGATGTGCTCATGGTCACTGGCTTATAGGGGAATCAGACAAAATCATGGAGCAGTGGTCTGCCCAAAGGAGAAGTGATAGATCCTTGTACAAAGGCAGTATGTCTCTGAATTCTAGTTGGTGGGGAGCAACAATTGGGGAGGGCTGTTGCTGGCTTTCCTGGAGGCATCTGATTGGCTACTGGAGGAAGAAAGGCTCTTGGCTTTTGGTCTGACCCAGCAGGAGGTTTATTGGTTTCTTATAGCACATAATTTGTAATTCATATTTGCACCCCCAACCCCCCACCCCGGTTTTAGCCTTACAGTGGTGCCTCGCAAGACGAAATTAATTCGTTCTGCGAGTTGTTTCGTCTTGCGAAGCACGGATTCCCTGGGTATTAACGGTTTTAAGAAAAAGGAAACAAACTCGCAAGATGTTTTCGTCTTGCGAAGCAAGCCCATAGGGAAAATCGTCTTGCGAAGCAACTCAAAAAATGAAAAACCCTTTCGTCTTGCGCGTTTTTCGTCTTACGAGGCATTCGTCTTGCGAGGTACCACTGTATTCACTTATTTGGTCTTCTGTTCTTGCTCAAATACTATGTGGTATCTGGCCACCCTACTACAAAGTAGTACTACAAAATCACACATTACAAAGATCACTAATTTTCTATACTGTGTATAGAGATTTATTTATTTGGAACATTTGTGCCTCGCTGTTCAGCCAACAAGGCCACCGACAACTTAAATGCAATCAAAGCAAGATGGTCCCTACCCACAGGCAAAGGGGGCAGGGAGGGAAGAGGAATATCAAATCTCAGTCACAAATCACTAAACAGTTGTTCCTATGTTGACCAGCTGGCACAGTTCAGGGGCTGGAGGTGCCTGAAGGAGATGGGCCTCCAGCAAAGCTCTACCACTGATGGCGGCTCCAGATAACAGTTGTGGGGAGAGGAGGCCTGAGGGAGCTATCCTGTCACAGCAGAGCCAGTGGAGGGAGCTCTGCTTCACAGCTCTCACAGAAGTACTGTAGTTTGGATACTACGGGCTCCTCTGCAAAGCTGAAAGCAATTGCTCTGTGAAATAAATAAAAAATTCAGTGTGTAGAAATCCTTTCACTATGTGTCTGTTTTGTATTTAAAGCTTCACAGCCACCAAGTGCTAATCAGCTTGAAGCATGCTACAAATCTTTCATAACATTATTGATATAAGAAAGAAACATCTCATGTGGGAAAAATAGACACAATGTTTCCTTAAGAATTAAAAATTCCAGCATTCTCCATATGCAGCTCTTGCAGTTTATTCGACAGTTTCAGATGGCTTTGTGTTGTTGTAAACAAAATCTGCCCTTATTCCTTTATTGGAGAACCTTGTAGGTTCTCTATCGGTAGGAGAAAATAACAGAGGCCAACCAGAGAATATTGAGAAGCAAAGCAGCTAGTAAGCCTGATCTTTATTAAACTGTTGCAACAGGGTGCTCCACCCATACGCAGGAGAGAGGAGGAGGACCGCGAACAATGTGTGCTTGCCATTTTGAAATTCCCTGCCCTGGAGCTCAAGACCACCCCCACAAACATCATACCTACATCACAGAAAAGGGAAATTTCTACAATAAAAATTTGAATGTTGTTTTTCCTGTCTGCCAGGTTATCTGATAATGCCTTATCTGATTGCCTTTCCTGGTAGTCTGGCCATTCCTTTGAGATGGTGATTACCCAATTCCTGAGACAATGGGAAGCAAAGACAGACCACTGAATACATAACAGTGAAAATACATTATTCCTTTCCACTTGGGATAATCTTGCCATAAATGCCCAAAACTAGCCTGACTAAGGAGTGGTGGAGAGGTATACTTCTGAATATTCAATAATTCTATAACATTTGCAGTATCAGATTGAGGTCTGCTGCTTCACATCAACAAGCTGAAAGGATTTACTCCATGACTTTATACTTTCCTTAATGGTAAATATTAAGTAGGGTAGACAAATTGCAACATTGAGCTATTGTAGTTCCCATGCCAATATTGTGTTATTTAGTCGTTTAGTCGTGTCCGACTCTTCGTGACCCCATGGACCAGAGCACGCCAGGCACTCCTGTCTTTCGCCATTTAAAATTCCTTCTTGCTCCCTGTCAGTGGAGGCTTGTTCTTAAGGGGGACTGGGGCACTGCTTCACCAAGCTCAATTGTTTCTCGGCTGTCCTCCAACAGCCTGCTTCTTTCTTACATCCTCTCTAGGGTTGGCATGAGCAGTGAGCTCTTTCCTCCTCAGTCTCAGGGCTGCCTTTGCAGAACTCAACAAGGGGAGAGGGGCATGCCCCACATGTCCAGGGGAGAAGAGGGGCAGGGAAGCTGCTGCTCAGGCTCCTAGAGTGTGCCAGGTCAGACGTGACCCGGAGGCGGAGCTGCTGCTGTGACTGGGAGCGAGGTGCACTGCGGCCACCCACCCTCCTGCTCTCTTCCCTGGGTCAGGCCTAACCTAAGGACAGAGCTGTGGCCAGCAGAAGCACAGCAGCTTAGGTCAGCTCCTTCTCCCACGGAGCCAGGCACCAATGAGGGAGCCTGCTTTGGGGGCAGCTGTTTGTGCCCCCTGCCACAAATTTGTGCCCCCACGACCCACACATGCTACACTTCTGGGTGGGGACAAAACCAGAGTTACTGTAGTTGGCTTCATCCATGGGCGTAGCCAGGATTTTTGTTAGTGGGGGCAGGCCTTTTGTTAGGGGGTCAGAACCTCAGTTAGCTATGTATTTTTATTTATTTTTATTTATTTGGCCCCCCTTGGCCACATCCATGGCTCCATCTATCATAACATTTTGGAAATGCCCTGACCCACCCACCCCAACACTGATGTTGATTTTCTGAGATATCAGGCGCTCAAGTCAAACATAAAGAATCGCTGCTGTTTCTTTTTGTGTAGCCTGTTTAGACTGGAAATTTGCCTCAGTTTTTTATTCTCTAAGGAAGGTTCTGTAAAGTGCAGGATAATGTAGTAGCTCACAGCATTGCAGGATGATCCCAAGAAGCTCAGTTAGTTGGGGACATGGGCATAGCCACGGGGTGAAGTGGCCACCCCTAAATCAAGTAAATAAATAAAAATACAGAGAGTTTGATATTCCAGATGCAATCACACTTCTTCCTTAGAGCAGCCTCCTATTCATTTATTTCTTGTTGAAAGATAAAGAAGTGTTTTGCAGAAACTAGCAACAACCTTATATATCAAGAAGACACATGTAGTTCATAGTAACTGTCTTTCAGGGCAGTTTGTCTAGGAACAAAAGCAAGTGTTGCTATGAACACTGACTAGTCACTAGAATAATAAGATGAAAGCTGGAGGTGGGGTTCGGGGTGGGGTTAGTCTTTCTTTAAACAAACATGTAAGTATGGATGCCAAGAAGAAGAAGAAGTAAGACAAGCGTTTCTGTGGGGGAGGGAGTTTATTGACTGCTCAGATATAAGACTCACAACATCATTTTATAACCAAAGAAAGTGCCTTTATGTGACCATTAAAACAAATCAACTGGAATTACCGTATTTTTCGCTCTATAAGACGCACCAGACCACAAGACGCACCAACTGCATAATCAAAAAGGCCAGTAAGTTACTGTGAGACAAACAGAGGAAGCTGTGTCCTTTTCAAATCTGTCTGTCAACAGTCACACACACCAAGCAAAAGCCACCCATAACAGACGTTTTCCTTGATAAATGGGAGAACTGTCTGATAATCAACAACCATATAATTTTATCCAGTAGTATTAGTTTGATCTGACGGAAACTGCACATTTCCCGAGAAGTACTGAAAGAATGCTTCATTTAACTACAAACCCCCAAATCTGGGATCCCATCAAAACTGATGTTTGGCAAAAGTTTTGCAGCAAAACCCTCACATTTTGTAACACCCCATAAACAGAGTAATTGATACATCAAACCGGGGTTCATAATTAATATCCAAAACCCAACATTGTCTGATTCACTCCAAACTGGTGCCAAAGTCTGGCAAAAGTTTTGTAGCATTTTGCCAGACATTGTAGCATTTTTGTAGCATTTTGCCCGACAAACCAAGTAAGTGACAGGGGTCATAAGGTCACCCCAAAACCCAACATCGCCTGATTCACTCCAAATCAAAGCCAAAGTCTGGCAAAATGTTTGCAGTAAAAACCGCATGTTTTGCAGTGCCCCCCAAACAGAGTGGTTCCTAGCACATCAGGAGGAAGAGTCAAGACAACCAAAAGTGGATAAATAGGTTGTATTTATTAAATATAACAACTTGAGGATCGGCAAAACTAGTCAGATTCGACCAATGTAACCAAATCAAATTAAGTCTGGGCAGGTGTGCTTGTTCACCTCTACCCACAAACACACAAGTGCTCAAACAGAGCTCTTTGCAGATCCTTAAGAATCATGTCACAACCCAAATCAGAAAGATGCATACCACCAGGTCTATACAACTGTGGGGCACAGAACATAATTCTTACCATGAGGGTTATAAGCACCCACATTTTCAGACACAAACATCATTGTAGAATGATTAGCTTTATGTCTTGCCCATCCACCTTCTTAGGAAGGCTGCCCCCACTCCATAAGCACCTCTACAACATTCCAAACCAAACTATGATAAGCTCAGGAATGAGGAAGCGCAGCTGATGGAGATATTTAGTGATCTCAACTGAATTTACCTCACCAGATTGTTATCCCCAAGATGGATGACCAGAATATCAGGGTTAGGGTTAGGGCAGGGGATAGGTAGATGTTCAGGGTTAGGGTTAGTGCCTGGGGTTTTTTTCGTGCTTTTTAAGCTTCTAATGATATTGCTTCATTTTTATGAGACTGGATAATTCCAAAAAGGAAGCAAACTACCTGAAACGTAGCAAAACTAAGAGAAATGTGAAAACCAAAAGTGAGATACCAGAAACCCAACAAGGAAGGAATTCATGAAAAAGGAAAATCGCCAGACAGAGACTTCAATCAAATCATTACCAAATTCACCAGAATCCCAAAACCAATTGAAAAGAAGCAGAAATGTGAGAAGCAGAGGAAATACCACCAGAAACCCCCAACAAGAGGGGAAAAGTAAATGGCGCAGAACCCCAAAGCCAGTTAAACCTTAGTTTTGCATGGTGTGGGGGTGATTTCGCTTTTCCCTGAGATGTTTACTGCGTGGGTTTCTTGTGGTTCTATTCAATTGGTTTTCTCATCTTTGGTGGATGTGGTTTGTTTCTGTTGTTTCTGGTTTGTTTTTGGGATTATGTTGAATTTTTTCTGTGGTTTTCGTTTCATAGATTCTTTTATATAAATTACGATTGTGAAATATACTCAGAGTCTTGTATGTATTTCATGCTCTTTATTGCCCCCCCCCAACCTCAGGCTTTTATATACATTATTTACACAATGAGTCCCGTCTGACTAGCTAACTCTGCTTCCCTCTTGGAGCCTGATTGGCCTGCAGGAAAAGACCAATCAGTTGTTGCATTCTAGGATCCAAGGTTAGTACATAACAGATTGGGTGCTGGAATTATGGTGAGTTTGTTTCATTTTGTTTTTCAGTTTGTTTTTTGGGTTTTGCACCTTTGAGAATATTAATTTGTATGAGATCTGATAATCCCAAGAATAAAAGGAAAACCACCAGAAATGAAGCAAAACCACCAGAAATGTCTAATGACCATTCCAACAATGACGTCAACCACTAAAAACACAAAAACCTACTGAAAAGAAGCAGAAGAACCATGTAAAAGCAACATCAATGGAAACTGACAAAGCTACGGTTGAAAAAAGAGTAATCTGGGACGCAAGCAAGGCGGTTATGAGAGGGTTTCTGATTCAACAGAATGCAATAAAGAAGAGAACTCAAAATGAGAAAAAAGATAAAATTTTGGAGAAAATAAAAGAAGGAGAGAGGAAATTAAGAGTGAAACCAAAGTCGCAAGAGATTCTGAGAGAAATAAAGTTGTATCAAGTACAATATATGAAAATGATAAATCAGGAAATAGAATAGAAAATCAAGCAGATGAGACAAAAGACATTTGAATCGGCTAATAAATGTGGGAAACTGCTGGCTTGGCAGATGAAAAAAAGACAAAAACTTAATACCATTACAAACTTGGAAGTGGAAGGAAAGAATATACAGAATCCAGTGGAGATTAGAAAGTGCTTCCAGAGATATTTTAAACAACTTTACACACAAGGGCCACAGAAAGAGACCGACATAGATCAGTTTTTAAGAACAAATGGATTACAAAAAATCTCTCAAGAAAATAAGTTAATGCTGAATTATAAAATAACAGAGCAGGAGGTGGAAGGTGCCATCCAAAATATGCAGTTGGGCAAATCTCCAGGGCCGGACGGTTTAACCTCAAAATATTATAGATCTTTGAAAGATTGGTTAATTCAACCACTAAAGGAGATTTGTAATGAAATTTTGGATGGGAAAAAAAGCGCCAGAGTCGTGGAAGGAAGCTTATATTACACTTATACCGAAAACTTGGTCTGAAAAAACACAACTTAAGAACTACCGCCCCATATCCCTACTTAATGTGGATTACAAAATTTTTGCAGATATTTTGGCCAAAAGATTGAAAAAGGTACTTGTTGAGGAGATACATAAAGACCAAGCTGGCTTTCTCCTGGGTAGACACTTGTCTGACAACACGAGAAATATAATTAACATTTTAGAGAAGCTGCAAGTGAACATTAACACTAAGGCAGTTTTGATATTTGTTGATGCGGAGAAAGCTTTTGATAATATTTCTTGGAGTTTTATGAAGAAAAATCTTCAGGGGATGGGGGTTGGTCAAGGTTTCGAAAATGGTATAGGTGCAATTTACTCAGAACAAAAGGCCAAATTGATAGTTAACAATGTGGTTACAGAAGAATTTAAGATGGAGAAAGGGACACAACAAGGCTGCCCAATTTCCCCATTGCTTTTTATTTCGGTCCTGGAGGTTTTGCTAAATATGATTAGAAGGGACCATCTGATCAAAGGTATTCAGGTCGGAGCTAAACAGTACAAACTTAAAGCGTTTGCAGATGACTTAGTATTGACATTACAGGAGCCAGAATCTAGTACTAAAAGAGTATTAGAATTAATTCAGGAATTGGTCAAGTGGCAGGATTTAAGTTAAACAAGTTAAAGACTAAGGTTCTTGAGAAAAATTTAACACCGATTGAGAAAGAGAGGTTTCAGAAGGAGACAGGTTTAACACTGGTTAAGAAAGTAAAATACCTGGGGGTTAATATGACTGCTAAGAACTTAAATTTATTTAAAGATAACTATGAGAAATGTTGGTCAGAAGTGAAAAGGGATCTTGAAATATGGTCAAATTTGAAGCTTTCCTTGTTTGGTAGAATTGCTGTTATAAAGATGAATGTATTGCCAAGAATGTTATTTTTATTTCAATCATTGCAAATTTTGGACAAAATGGATTGTTTCAAGAAGTGGCAGAGAGATATCTCTAGATTTGTCTGGCAGGGCAAGAAGCCCAGAATAAAATTTAAAATATTAACTGACGCAAAGGATAGAGGTGGATTTGCCCTGCCAGACCTTAAACTTTATTATGAATCAGCAGCATTTTGCTGGTTGAAAGAATGGCTGCTTCTTGAGAACACAGACATTTTGGATCTAGAAGGTTTTAATAATGTTTTTGGGTGGCATGCATATCTGTGGTATGACAAGGTTAAAGCTCATAAAGCATTTAAAAACCATACTTGGTGCCTCGCAAGACGAAATTAATCTGTTCCACGAGTCTCTTCATCTTGCGGGTTTTTTTGTCTTGCGAAGCATGGCTATTAGCGGCTTAGCGGCTACAGGTATAAACTCGTTCCCGCAACAGCAAGCCTCGACCCCTAGGGAGCATCTGGCCATTGCATAAGCCTCGTCCGGCCTCTTAAGCAGTCCCTCCTGACGTGCTTACATAACACAAGCCCCGACCGCTGCCATCCCAGCGACCCCGGAAGATAAGATCTGCAGCTAGCACCCCGCACCTCTGATCCCGGGGCACGCTCAGCCAAAGCGTCCCTGTACACCTGTCCCGCCGCGCCTTTGTGCGCTCAGCCAAAGCGTCCCCGTATACCTGTCCCGCCGCGCCTTTGCGTGCTCAGCCAAAGCGTCCCCGTACACCTGTCCCGCCGCGCCTTTGTGCACTCAGCCAAAGCGTCCCCGTACACCTGTCCTGCCATGCCTTTGCGTGCTCATCCAAAGCGTCCCCGTCCCCTTTGCGCAGCGCTCTGCAGAGTGGAGCGATGAGCCCGGCCGATTGCAGGCAGGGCAAGCAGCAGCGAAGGCGGAGAGAGCGAGGCCCAGAGGGAGAAGTCTCCAGCAATGCCATCGATGGCCCCACCGCAGCTCCGGGTCCTGGAGCCCTCCAGCTGCCGACTGCCTTTACAGTATTTTGCTGCAGGAGCCTCCTCTGCACCAGGATCCTCGCGCGCTCCCTCCGTCTCTCCATGCCTTTTAGGTGAGTGGCGTGCTCGGGCTGACTTTGGATGACCCACAGCGGGGCTTCCCTTGGCCACGCGACCGGAGCTCGCCTTTGCGGTCACTTTGACAGGCGATGGCGCCACCCTCAGCCTCGGTTCGGGGGCACCGGCTGCTGGCAAATGGGTGCCCCCTTCTTCCCTTGACAGGGATCATCTCCCCCCCCGCTTCCTCGGAGATGAGCAGGCAAAACTTTTCATGTCACCCCCCCGCCCAGTCTGCCGTCCTCGGGATCTAGCGGTCGCTGCGCACGCTAAGAGAGCAGACGGGGAAATCCCACCCCGAGCCGAGTGTCGCCGCCAGGTCCCCTCCCAGTTCTAAGGCTGAAGCCTAGGAACTTTTCGAAGCGGCGCAGGGCAGCATCACCACCGGCTGTGTTTCCGGACGCTGTACTGTATCGATTGCTATTACAGTAACAGCTTAGCGGCTTTAAGAAAAACAAAACGTCTTGCGAAGCAAGCCCATAGGGAAAATCGTCTTGCGAAGCGACGCAAAAACCGAAAAACCCTTTTGTCTTGCGCGTTTTTCGTTTTGCGAGGCATTCATCTTGCGGGGCACCACTGTATTGTCAGAAGGGCACTGTTTAATGTCTGGATAAGATATAAAGACTTTCTTGAAAATAAAACCCCAAGGTGGTTATCACTGATGGAAGCGAAGGCTCAGAAAAAGCTCAATATGGAGGCCAAATGGCCAAAATATTGGGAGATTTTGGAACAGGAGGGTGACAAACTGAAACTGCAGAGTTTCGAGAAACTAAAACATAAAGTGCGAGATTGGCTTCATTATTATCAAATAAGGGAGGCCTATAACTTGGACAAAAAAATTAGTTTCCAGATGGAAAAATCAAAATTGGAAACAGAACTGTTAGATCCCAAAACTAAGATATTATCAAGAATGTATATGAGTGTTGAAATGGAACACTCAGGATGAAACGGTTAAATCTGTTATGATAAAATGGGCACAAGATGTTGGACATAACATCATGTTTGCTGACTGGGAACAGTTATGGACCACAGGTATGAAATTTACGGCATGCAATGCCTTAAGAGAGAATATTATGAAAATGATATACAGGTGGTACATGACACCAGTCAAGCTTGCAAAAATATACCATTTGCCCGATAATAAGTGTTGGAAGTGTAAAGAAAATGAAGGTACATTCTTTCACCTTTGGTGGACGTGCCCAAAGATTAAGGCTTTCTGGGAAATTATCTATAATGAAATGAAAAAGGTATTTAAATATACCTTTCTGAAGAAACCAGAGGCCTTTCTCCTGGGCATGGTCGGCCAATTGGTGCCAAAGAGGGATAGAACTTTCTTTATGTATGCTACAACAGCAGCAAGAATACTCATCTCAAAGTATTGGAAGACACAAGATTTACCCACCTTGGAAGAATGGCAGATGAAAGTGATAGACTATATGGAATTGGCGGAAATGACTGGCAGAATCCGAGACCAGGGAGAAGAGTTGGTGGAAGAAGATTGGAAGAAATTTAAAGACTATCTGCAGAAACACTGTAAAATTTATGAATGTTAAAATGATGTAGGATTGAAATGAGATGGCCTTAGAAACAAAGTTAAAAGAATTTGTAAAAATGGATTGATAATTAGATGAAGGAAGTCTGCAATGAAATTTTGGAGGGGAAAAGGGCACCAGAATTGTGGAAAGAGGCTTATATTACACTTATACCGAAGACACAGACTGAAAAGACTCAACTTAAGAACTACCGCCCTATTTCGTTACTAAATGTGGATTACAAAAATTTTGCTGACATTTTGGCTAAGAGATTGAAAAAAGTTTTGATGGAGGAGATTCATAGAGACCAAGCGGGCTTTCTCCCGGGAAGACACCTGTCAGATAACGTGAGGAATATAATTGACATTTTCGAAAAGCTAGAAGTGAATATAAATATTAAAGCAGTTTTGATATTTGTAGACGCGGAGAAAGCCTTCGACAATATTTCTTGGAGCTTTATGAGGAAGAACCTTCAGGGGATGGGGGTAGGCCAAGGGTTTGAAAACGGTATAGGTGCAATATATTCTGAGCAAAAAGCTAAATTAATTGTAAATAATGTGGTTACGGAAAAATTTAAGATAGAAAAAGGGACACGTCAGGGGTGCCCAATCTCCCCACTACTTTTTATATCAGTCCTGGAGGTTTTGCTGAACATGATCAGAAGAGACCGGTTGGTTAAAGGTATACAGGTCGGAGCCAAACAGTACAAATTGAGAGCATTTGCAGATGATTTAATACTTACATTACAAGAGCCAGAATCTAGTACTAAAAGGGTTTTAGAATTAATTCAAGAGTTTGGTCAAATAGCAGGATTTAAACTGAATAAGTCAAAAACTAAGGTTTTAGAGAAAAATCTAACTGCTATTGAAAAAGAGAGGTTTCAGAATGAGACAGGTTTAACTGTGGTTAAGAAAGCGAAATATTTGGGGATTAATATGACAGCTAAAATGTGAATCTATTTAAAGATAATTATGAGAAATGTTGGGACGCAGGTGGCGCTGTGGGTTAAAGCCTCAGCACCTAGGACTTGCCGATCGAAAGGTCGGCGGTTCGAATCCCTGCGGCGGGGTGCGCTCCCGCTGCTCGGTCCCAGCGCCTGCCAACCTAGCAGTTCGAAAGCACCTCCGGGTGCAAGTAGATAAATAGGGACCGCTTACCAGCGGGAAGGTAAACGGCGTTTCCGTGTGCGGCTCTGGCTCGCCAGAGCAGCGATGTCACGCTGGCCACGTGACCCGGAAGTGTCTCCGGACAGCGCTGGCCCCTGGCCTCTTAAGTGAGATGGGCGCACAACCCCAGAGTCTGGCAAGACTGGCCTGTACGGGCAGGGGTACCTCTACCTCTACCTCTATGAGAAATGTTGGATAGAAGCGAAAAAAGACTTAGAAATTTGGTCAAATTTGAAGCTTTCCTTGTCTGGTCGAATTGCGGCTATAAAGATGAATGTATTGCCTAGAATGTTGTTTTTGTTTCAAACATTGCAAATTGTGGACAAGATGGACTGTTTCAAGAAGTGGCAGAAAGATATTTCTAAATTTGTCTGGCAGGGCAAGAAACCCAGAATAAAATTTAAGATTTTAACTGATGCAAAGGAAAGGGGGGGATTTGCCCTGCCAGACTTTAAACTTTACTATGAATCAGCAGCATTCTGCTGGTTGAAAGACTGGCTGCTTCTTGAGAACACAGACATTTTGGACTTAGAAGGTTTTAACAATATTTTTGGGTGGCATGCATATTTGTGGTATGACAAGGTTAAAGCTCATAAAGCTTTTAAAAATCATATTGTCAGGAAAGCATTGTACAATGTCTGGATCAAATATAAAGATTTGCTGGAAAATAAAACCCCAAGGTGGTTATCGCCAATGGAGGCTAAGGCTGTGAAAAGACTCAATATGGAGTCCAAATGGCCGAAATATTGGGAAATTCTGGAACAAGAAGGAGATACAGTGGTGCCCCGCAAGACGAACGCCTCGCAAGACGAAAAACCCGCTAGACGAAAGGGTTTTCCGTTTTGGAGGCGCTTCGCAAAACAAATTTCCCTATGGGGTTGCTTCGCAAGACGAAAAAAATTTTGCATCCCCCCGCAGGTTTTTTTCGCTTTTTTTGCCCTTTTCTTAAGCCGCTAAGCCACTTATCAGCTGTTCCGCTGATAAGCCGCTTAACAGCTGATCGCTGGAAGCCGCTTGACAGCTGTTGCGCTAATCCGCTAAGCTGTCAATGGGCTTGCTTCGCAAGACGAAAAAACCGCTAGACAAAGAGAATCGCGGAACGAATTCTTTTCGTCTAGCGAGGCACCACTGTTGACTGAAACTGCAGAGTTTTGAGAAATTAAAGGATAAAGTGTGAGACTGGGTTCATTATTACCAAATAATGGAGGCTTACAAGTTGGACAGGAAAATTGGCTTCCAGGTAGAAAAATCAAAATTGGAAACAGAACTGTTAGAACCCAAAACTAAGAATTTGTCAAAAATGTATATATAACTTGCTGTTGAAATGGAACACGCAGGATGAAACGGTTAAATCAGCTATGATTAAGTGGGCACAAGATATTGGTCATAACATTATGTTTGTTGACTGGGAACAGTTGTGGACCACCGGTATGAAATTTACGGCATGTAATGCCCTAAGAGAGAATATTATGAAACTGATTTATGGGTGGTACATGACCCCAGTCAAGCTTGCAAAAATTTACCACTTACCTGATAATAAATGTTGGAAATGTAAAGAAAATGAAGGTACATTCTTTCACCTTTGTTGGACGTGCCCAAGGATTAAGGCTTTCTGGGAAATTATCTATAATGAAATGAAAAAGGTATTTAAATATACCTTCCTGAAGAAACCAGAGGCCTTTCTCCTGGGCATGGTCGGCCAATTGGTGCCAAAGAAGGATAGAACATTCTTTATGTACGCTACAACAGCAGCAAGAATACTCATCGCAAAGTATTGGAAGACACAAGATCTACCCACCTTGGAAGAATGGCAGATGAAGGTGATCGACTATATGGGACTGGCAGAAATGACTAGCAGAATCCGAGACCAGGGAGGAGAGACGGCGGAAGAAGATTGGAAGAAATTTAAGGACTATCTTGGGAAATATTGCAAAATTAATGAATGTTAGAATGATGTTGGTTTAGAAAATTAAGGGGTTTTTCAGCTGTAATGATTAAGTAAAAAGAAAAGAAAGGTTGAAAATTAAATGAAAATTAAGGGATAGGATTTGCTGAATTAACAATTAGAAATTGGAATACAAAAAGGGGAGGTATGAGGAGGTCGGGGAAGTAAGTTATAAGAAAATAAGGGAATGAAACTTTACTTGTTTTTAAATAGTTTTTAGTTTTGTACTTTGTTTTTTATATTTGTTATTTTTTGTGTTTGTGTTTTGCTTTTATTATTTTTTTATATAATCTTGGAAATCTCAATAAATATATTTTTTTTAAAAAAGAGGATAATTAGATGAAAATATGAAGTTCAACATGTTATGATATAAAACTAAGATAAAAACAATGAGGGTAAGGATTTGCTGAATTACCATGTAAACTGGAATACAAAAAAGGGAGGCGCGAGGAGGTCAGGAAAATAAGTAAATGAACCTTAAAATATGAAAAGATTGATTTGTTTTTAATTGTGTTTTTCTACTTATCATCTATTTTTATGTATTTTGTATTTTTCATTTGTATTTTTGTATTTTTTCTATTTTTATCTTTTCTCTTTTTTATTCTGTAATTTTTTCCTGTTTATAAAATCTTAATAAATATCTTTTTAAAAAAAGGAAACTGCCAAAGAAGCCAACCAATCCCAAACAAAGCAGATTCACCAGAAACCCCCAAAGCATTCAAAAGTATTACCACCAGAATGCAAAAACAAGAAAACTTCTCAAAAGAAGCAATAAAGCAAAAGTCCAAAAAACAAGCTAAACCAATGGAAAAGAAATGAAACCAGCTGCAAACGAAGCACATTCACTAGAAACCCAAGACTAAGTGAAAACTAGTATGCTATGTTGGTTAATTTCTGTTGCTTGAAGTGCTTTTGGACTCCCATAAATTGCATGCTTGTTGAGTTTCTGGTTTTGCTTTTTAAAAACTGGTTTCCAGTTTCTTATGGCATTGCTTTGTAATTGGTGGCTTTACTGCTTCTTTTTTGTTTTCTGCTGATTTGTTTAATTTGGGGTGGTTTTGCTTGGTTTTTGCATTTAATTGTTTTGCTTCTTTTACTTTGAATGGTTCTGCGGTTTTGGGTGAGATTGTTTCTTGGTTTTCATGTCTTCTGGTTTTGCCTCATTTTGGGAATATTTCTTGGTTTTTGTGCTTCTGGTGGTATTTCTTCAATTTTATGACATAACCAAGCCAAAACACCAGAAACACAGAAACAAATCATAAAGAAGCAGAGCTACCAGAAATCCAAAGCAAATTAATCAGAAATCCAAACAACCTATGAAGATGATGCAATACCAAAAGAAACACAAAAGCCAATTAAAAAACTGCTAAATGAAGCAACACCACAAGAAACAAAGAAAGCCTCATGACCTACAAAATGAAGCAATAACACAAAACACCACAAAAAGAAGCAAAGCGTTTAGGATTAGGTTTGGGTAAAGGTTAGGGTTACACTGAGAGCTGGGTTTGAGTTGGATTAGGATTAGGAGTTAGAGTTAGAGTTGGGGTTAAGTTACGGTAAGAGAAGAACAGCAGCAGGAGCAATATAATTTTATTATTTATACTCCACCCAAGTCACTTGTGGCCGCTTTCAATAAAAGGTAAAAACATGAGCGCACTCTAAGTGAATGCTCATGAATGTAGAAACTCTTACTTCCCATAGAATTCCCAAAGAAGACCTGGGAATTGTAGCTCTGAGCTTCTTTGCAGAGGGTTGGACTAGATGACCCTTGGGTTCCCCTTCCATCTCTACTAGGATGCTCCCTGTCTCACTCTCACTCACTCACACACACACTCCTCCTCTCCTTTTCATGGCAGTTTCACCTTTTTCTGCACTCCTAGCTCGGAAGGGCGGAAAAGGCTGTGCTGCTGCCATGTTGGGCGAGGGCAGGGGTACCGGAAGGAGGTGCCACCGGAGGAGAGGCAAGAGCAGAGGAAGGGGAGGGAAATGGGCGGAAGAGGCTGTGCTGCCGCCATGTTGGGCAAGGGCAGGGGTACCGGAAGGAGGTGCCACCGGAGAAGAGGCATGAGCACAGGAAGGGGAGGGAAACGGGCGGAAGAGGCTGTGCTGCCCCCATGTTGGGCGAGGGCAGGGGTACCGGAAGGAGGTGCCACCGGAGGAGAGGCAAGACCACAGGAAGGGGAGGGAAATGGGCGGAAGAGGCTGTGCTGCCGCCATGTTGGGCGAGGGCAGGGGTGCCGGAAGGAGGTGCCACCGGAGAAGAGGCATGAGCACAGGAAGGGGAGGGAAACGGGCGGAAGAGGCTGTGCTGCCCCCATGTTGGGCGAGGGCAGGGGTACCGGAAGGAGGTGCCACCGGAGAAGAGGCATGAGCACAGGAAGGGGAGGGGAAAGGGCGGAAGAGGCGCTGCGACGTTGGGCCAGCAGAGACGTGCCGAGCCAGGCTTACCCTCTCTCTTTCTCCAGCCCACTCTCTCTCAACCCCGCTCTCCCCAGGGGGCAGCCTCGTCCTCAGCTGCCTTTCTCCCCCAGTGGCCTTCCTCTCGTGCCCCTTGGCGGAGGGATGGTGCGGGTGGGCCGCGGAAGTTTATATACAAGAATATACATATAAAATATATAAAAATAAAATGGATATATGTATATGTGTGTGTGTATATGCAGTGCTTCTTTTCTAAAAAAAATGATTGGGGGTACTCTCATTTTGACTCAAGAAAATCACCATTTTATAGTTCAAACCGGGAAAAATACAGTAAATGGACAAAAGTACATTCACAAAATGTTTTAGGAGTATGCATTCCCCTGCGTCCCCCCCAGAAAAAAGCACTGTATATGTTCTGCCAAGGGCAGGATTATTTCTGGATCTGGAGCCAATAAGCACGCCAGTGGATGAAGAATAAGCAATGCTTTATTTGCATAAGGTTAACAGATAGCAGCAGGCATACAAAACACAAATTATAGCATATCAGGAAGGATCCCCAAAGCAGCATAGCTCTGGATGACCTGATCCTGTCTCCCGGTTGCATCCAACAAAGCAGTGAGGGAAAAAGGAGTAGAAATAAGGCTCTAGTTCTCTTTATAACAGTTCTTTCTTCAAAAATATTTTACGTGTGTTGTATATGTGTGTGTACCCATGTATGTGTGAGTGAGTTTCTCTCTGTGTGTGTCTTGTGAATGGGAGAATGGGAAGGGACACTGAGGGTCATCCAACCCAATCTTTTTGGCTGGAATCCAAAACCCACAGATGAGGAGTCTCATGGGATGGAGCCATCCTCCCTTATGTATTCCTCCCACCAGTCCCGGACATTGACACTTCCTTCCCTCCCCATCCAGGCCTGTTCTCTGCTCCCCCCAGCAAGCCACACACACCCCGGCACCCGCAAGGATGGCCAGTTTGCCTGCGATGACAGTGTGTGCTGCATCAGCAGAGAGCAAATGTGTGACTTCGAGCCTGACTGCCATGACGGCACAGAGGAGAGCCAGTGTGGTGAGCATCTGCAGGGAATTTGAGGCCTGCCACATGCCTTTGTTAACTTGTGGAACTGGCCGCCACAGGAGACAGGAAAGTGTTTTCTCCTCGTGTATCTTGTCGTGCCAGAAATGGGGTGGCCATGTTACACGGAAACCAAATTCCCTGCTGGGTCTGAGCCCACCCAGGGGCAGCACACTGTGCAGCACTAAAACCCAGCACCCTCTGCTTTGAGCATGTCCTGCTTTACAACATCACAGAATGATAGCATTGTAGAGCTGGAGGGCACACCCTGGGTCATCTACCCTGCAGATGGGCACTGGGAGGCAAGGAACGTCTCCAGATTCCATCAGCCCTTGTCCTTTCCTAGGAGCCAGCCCCACCAGGTGGGCATGGTGGGGTGGCGCCTTGGAACAAGGTCTGCTTGACAACCACACCTGGAGGGTGAGTGGCGCCTTGCGGCAGGTTGGACTGGATGACCCCCAGGGTTTCCAATCCAGAAGAAGATTCAACTGGAACACATTTCTTCCTTTCCCCAGGGCACTACATGGTTGCCGACACCAGCACTGGCTCTCTGGCAGCAGGTCAAGCAGTGGCACTGTGGATGGGGATATACCCACTTGGGGGCACCCACTGCATCGGCTTCTGGTACTACCTGAGCAGCGGAGACTCCAGTAAAAGCTCAGGGTGGGCTGGATGGCCCACAGAGTTCCCTCTTGCCTCCAAGCTAGAGGACCCCAGTGAAACGATGCCCTGCTTTCCCTCGTCAGGCTCTCTGCATGTTTGCGTGGAGAAAGAGGGTGAGCGGCAGGCTGAGGTGCCAGTGGCAGGTTCGAGGCAGGGCGGGAGGTGGCACTACAGGAATTTCACTGTGGAGGTCAGTGGCAAGTGTTGGGTGAGCATCAGGGTTCGGACAACAGTACCAGGTTCAGGTTTGCAGCATGCCGACACACACACACACGGCGCAGGTGGCAGGGACTGCGCCATCATACATGGCGCTCGACAACCTCAAGGTGACGTCAGGGAGCTGCCTCGGTGCAGGTAAGTCTTGGGAGTTGTAGAGCCATGGAGGGTGTCCACCCCAAGACCAAAGGGTTCCAGGTGCAAAACGGGGACGGAGAATAGACTGCTCTGGCTTGTCCCCACCGCTCAGGCTTGTGCGATTTTGAATCTCCTGTATGTGAGTGTCTGAGGGCCCTGCTCCTTCCTGCCACTCACCATCTGGCCTGGGGTGGGGCCTGAAGCCTCATAAGGACTGCTGCGCTCGGCTGCCCAGGAGGACTCTCCTGCGTGTGAGTGTCTGAGGGCCCTGCTCCTTCTTGCCACTCACCATCTGGCCTGGGGTGGGGCCTGAAGCCTCATAAGGACTGCTGCGCTCTGCTGCCCAGGAGGACTCTCCTGTGTGAGTGTATGGGGCCCTGCTCCTTCCTGCCACTTACCACCTAGCCCAGGGCAGGGCCTGACGGGCCTCACTAGGACAGCTGCTGTTACTGCTGGAGGGGTGCAGAGTGCTTTTAAAATGTTTTAAAAATTTTATTTTGAATTTTTTGTATGTGGGGGGGGTGGGGGGGTGGATGTTTATTGGGCCTGGGAATTTGTTTGATTTTATGTTTTTGTAATTTTTGTAATTTTTATTGTTTTTTGTTTGTACTGTTTTATTTGTATTGGGTTTTTTTTTTTTTTTAAAAAAAAGGGGTTATTTTGTTCTTAAGGGGAGGGGTCAGGGCTGCCGGGGAATGGGCCCCAGCCCACAAAATGGCTGGGATATGTTTCACAGGGGGGAATGCACTGGGACAACCGATCTCAGTGATCACGGGTAGGAGGAGGAGTTACGCTAAGACCAGACCATGTCATTACAGAGGAGGCAGGTTTAGTCGTTGTCTGAGGACTATCCCTGCCTCCGGGTCTGGTCCTGACCGGATGAATACTGGAATCAGCAAGGGATACCCACATGACCTGAAAGTGTTGCTGTGCAATGCCAGGTCAATGATTCATAAGACCACTGCCATCCATGACTTGATCATGGATGGGGGACTTGACCTGGCATGTGTAACAGAGACTTGGTTGGATGAAGCAGATGGGCCTGTCCTTGCCGCTGCTTGTCCACCAGGTTTCTCTTACGCACAGCAACCCAGGTCATGTGGGCGGGGAGGGGGGGTTGCAGTGATTTTTAGGAAGTCATTAGTTTGCACCAGGCGTCCTATTGGGAAGACCCAGTTTTCTGAGTGCATGTTCTGGAAGTTGGGCAATAGGGGCAGTACAGGATTCCTTTTGGTGTACCGACCTCCCCGCTGCACCAAGGATTCCCTGCCTGAGCTGCTTCAGGTCGTGGCGGATGTTCTCCTGGAGACACCTAGCTTGGTTGTCCTAGGGGATTTTAACATCCATGCCGACACGACCTTACAGGGGGCCGCTCGGGACTTCGTGGAAAGCATGGCCTCCATGGGGCTGTCCCTGAATAAGTCTGGCCCAACCCATAGCCGTGGACATGCCTTGGACCTGGTGTTTACCTCTACGGATGTTGGTGATCTGACACTAAGTAAAAGTGAAACGAAAGAAGTGCCATGGTCAGACCACTTCCTGGTGCAACTGGACTTCTCTGCGACCCATCCCCTCTGCAGGGAGGTGGGACCGATTCGGATGGTCCGCCCCCGCCACTTAATGGATCCAAATGGTTTCCAGAGAGTAGTAGGGGATGCTTTATCCCATGTTGATGGCCTTTCAGCCGATTCCCTGGTGACCCGCTGGAATGTGGAGTTAACCAGGGCTATTGACTGTTTGGCTCCGAAGCGCCCTCTCCGATTGCATGGAGCCCGGAGAGCCCCGTGGTTTTCCACGGATCTGAGGGCAATGAAACAATCGTTGAGACGGCTAGAGCGCCGGTGGCGGATAACTCATTCCGAATCTGACCGGACACAGGTTAGAGCTCAACGTCGAGCCTACCAAGTGGCGATAGCGACGGCGAAGAAGACTTTCTTCACCACCTCTATTGCATCTGCAGAAAACAGCAGCAGGAGACTCTTTCAGGTGGTTCACAATTTAGCGGAACCACCTGTAACATCGGGGCCCAGTACGGGCCACATGTTCTCCTGCAATGATTTTGCAATTTTTTTTGCAGATAAAATCGCTCAGATTCGGGAAGAAGTAGACTCCACCGTGGGAGCAGGGCCGGGTCTGGTCAAGTTGTGTGGGATCAATTCCAATCTGTTACCTCCGAGGATGTGGACAGGCTGCTTGGACGAGTGAAGCCAACCACCTGTCTCCTGGATCCTTGCCCATCCTGGCTTATAAAAGCTAGCCGGGAAGGATTGGGCGATGGGCTTCGTGGGGTGGTGAATGCTTCCCTCCGTGAGGGAGCCTTCCCAGACCCGCTGAAAGAGGCGGTTATTAAACCGCTTCTTAAAAAACCATCTTTAGATGCGGCCACGATGGCCAATTATCGCCCAGTCTCAAACCTTCCATTCTTGGGCAAGGTGATTGAGCGAGTGGTTGCTGAACAACTCCAGGCACGCCTGGAAGAAGCGGACCATTTGGATCCCTTCCAGTCGGGATTCAGGCCTCATCATGGGACTGAAACTGCCTTGGTCGCACTGGTTGATGATCTCCGGCGGGCTAGGGACAAAGGTGAGAGCTGTTTCCTAGTTCTGCTGGATCTCTCAGCGGCGTTTGATACCATCGACCATGACATCCTTCTGGACCGTCTTGAGGGGCTGGGAGCTGGGGGCACTGTCATACAGTGGTTCCGCTCCTTCCTCCTGGGCCGTGTTCAGAAAGTGGTGGGGGGGGGATGAGTGTTCAGACCCCTGGGCTCTCACTTGTGGGGTGCCCCAGGGTTCTGTCCTCTCCCCCATGCTTTTCAACATTTACATGCAGCCACTGGGAGAGATCATCAGGAGGTTTGGGCTGAGTGTTCATCAGTATGCAGATGATACCCAGCTCTACCTCTCTTTTAAATCAGAACCAGTGAAGGCGGTTGTCAGGGGTTCAGAAGGAGAGACACAGGAGGGGGAGCAAATGGAGAGTGAGGAGGAGGAGTACGAGGGGGGCGCAGGCAGTGACAGTGGCCAGAGTTATTCCACAAGCCTCTCTAGCGAATCGGAGGACTCACAGAAGGGAGCGCCGGTGGCCAGAGCAAGGGAGATTCCAAGGGAGAAACCTCAAGAGGGAGGGGCCAGACTCATTACACATACTTTGCGATTTCTGGGTTAATGAGCATTAACACCACGGAACACGATCTGAAATAAGCGAAATCCAAAATTCTTCTTTCTATGTAGCTGGAACGCAAAACAACCTGTTTGGGGAGGTTTAGGCTCAGTACACTTCGCTTTGCTATTTGTGGGTGGAAAGAACATGGAAAGAACAATCCAAACTTTTTCGTCTGCTTTCTATTGACATGGAACCAAAACAGCTATGCTTGATTACGGCTGTTAAGAAACATTTCACTCTGAGATTTTTGGGTGAATGTGCATTCTAACCCCAAAAACACCAATTTGCAACAAAACCAATCAGAGCTTTATCGTCTTCCTTTTTAAGTGCATGGAACCTGTCAGGACTGCCGCTAGGTCCCAGCTCACAGAGGACCAACGCCCAGTGGATCTTATATACAAAAGTCTTTATTGAAGTTTAGTTTCCATTTCCAAGCTCTGGGCGCGCAGGCCCACGTCTTAACGCTAGACCGGCTAAGTCCCCTCTGACTCACTGCTCCACCCACACCAGTTTAAGATTCTAGCCCAGCTCCACCTCTTGCGCTGCTCTTTCCTGCGTTGGGTCCTTCTGCCCTCTGGGGTTCCCTCCTTCCTGGACTCCTCTGACGCGGAGCCTCCTGAGTCTTGCCCCTCCCTCCGGCGGGCTTTAGGACCTGGCTCCCTTCCCGGGCTCCCCGCTGTGCCGCGCTCCTGTACATTTGAACTTGGCGCGCGCGCCCAGCCGGTGACTTTCCTTCTGACCGTTTCCCCGCTTCCTGATGTGGGTGTTGCCAAACCTGACTCCTCTCCTCCCTCTGGTGGTGAGGACACTGGTCCCGACTCCTGGGACTCCCCCTCCCCACTGCGCTCTGGTGGAGACGCTGGCCCTGATCTCCAGCTGCTGTTCAGGGACTCCCCGCTGGCCCCTCCCTCTTGAGGTTTCTCCCTTGGAATCTCCCTTGCTCTGGCCACCGGCGCTCCCTTCTGTGAGTCCTCCGATTCGCTAGAGAGGCTTGTGGAATAACTCTGGCCACTGTCACTGCCTGCGCCCCCCTCGTACTCCTCCTCCTCACTCTCCATTTGCTCCCCCTCCTGTGTCTCTCCTTCTGAACCCCTGACAATGGGTGTGCACCAGAATCACCTCCAACCAAAGCAAAAAGGTGTTTTGGGTTCCATCCACTTAAAAAGGAAGACGATAAAGCTCTGATTGGTTTTGTTGCAAATTGGTGTTTTTGGGGTTAGAATGCACATTCACCCAAAAATCTCAGAGTGAAATCTTTCTTAACAGCCGTAATCAAGCATAGGTGTCTTGGTTCCATGTCAATAGAAAGCAGACGAAAAAGTTTGGATTGTTCTTTCCATGTTCTTTCCACCCACAAATAGCAAAGCGAAGTGTAATGAGCCTAAACCTCCCCAAACAGGTTGTTTTGCGTTCCAGCCACATAGAAAGAAGAATTTTGGATTCCGCTTATTTCAGATCGTGTTTATTGGTGTTATTGCTCATTAACCCAGAATTCGCAAAGTATGTGTAATGAGTCCCAAAGAACACAAAACCGTCTTTTCGCTTCCGTATGCGTAGAAAGAAGACGAATAAGCATTGATAGGGCTTATTTCAATTCGCATGGTGTTTTATGGGTGTGCACCAGAATCACCTCCAACCAAAGCAAAAAGGTGTTTTGGGTTCCATCCACTTAAAAAGAAAGACATAAAGCTCTGATTGGTTTTGTTGCAAATTGGTGTTTGTGGGGTTAGAATGCACATTCACTCAAAAATCTCAGAGTGAAATGTTTCTTAACAGCCGTAATCAAGCATAGGTGTTTTGGTTCCATGTCAATAGAAAGCAGACGAAAAAGTTTGGATTGTTCTTTCCATGTTCTTTCCACCCACAAATAGCAAAGCGAAGTGTAATGAGCCTAAACCTCCCCAAACAGGTTGTTTTGCGTTCCAGCTACATAGAAAGAAGAATTTTGGATTCCGCTTATTTCAGATCGTGTTCCGTGGTGTTATTGCTCATTAACCCAGAAATCGCAAAGTATGTGTAATGAGTCCCAAATAACACAAAACCGTCTTTTCGCTTCCGTATGCGTAGAAAGAAGACGAATAAGCATTGATAGGGCTTATTTCAATTCGCATGGTGTTTTATGGGTGTGCACCAGAATCACCTCCAACCAAAGCAAAAAGGTGTTTTGGGTTCCATCCACTTAAAAAGAAAGACGATAAAGCTCTGATTGGTTTTGTTGCAAATTGGTGTTTTTGGGGTTAGAATGCACATTCACCCAAAAATCTCAGAGTGAAATGTTTCTTAACAGCCGTAATCAAGCATAGGTGTTTTGGTTCCATGTCAATAGAAAGCAGACGAAAAAGTTTGGATTGTTCTTTCCATGTTCTTTCCACCCACAAATAGCAAAGCGAAGTTTACTGAGCCTAAACCTCCCCAAACAGGTTGTTTTGCATTCCAGCTACATAGAAAGAAGAATTTTGGATTTCGCTTATTTCAGATCGTGTTCCGTGGTGTTAATGCTCATTAACCCAGAAATCGCAAAGTATGTGTAATGAGTCCCAAATAACACAAAACCGTCTTTTCGCTTCCGTATGCGTAGAAAGAAGACGAATAAGCATTGATAGGGCTTATTTCAATTCGCATGGTGTTTTATGGGTGTGCACCAGAATCACCTCCAACCAAAGCAAAAAGTTGTTTTGGGTTCCATCCACTTAAAAAGAAAGACGATAAAGCTCTGATTGGTTTTGTTGCAAATTGGTGTTTTTGGGGTTAGAATGCACATTCACCCAAAAATCTCAGAGTGAAATGTTTCTTAACAGCCATTGTCAGGGCTGCCGCTAGGTCCCAGCTCACAGAGGACCAACGCCCAGTGGATATTATATACAAAAGTCTTTATTGAAGTTTAGTTTCCATTTCCAAGCTCTGGGCGCGCAGACCCACGTCTTAACGCTAGACCGGCTAAGTCCCCTCTGACTCACTGCTCCACCCACACCAGTTTAAGATTCTAGCCCGGCTCCACCTCTTGCGCTGCTCTTTCCTGCGTTGGGTCCTTCTGCCCTCTGGGGTTCCCTCCTTCCTGGACTCCTCTGACGCGGAGCCTCCTGAGTCTTGCCCCTCCCTCCGGCGGGCTTTAGGACCTGGCTCCCTTCCCGGGCTCCCCGCTGTGCCGCGCTCCTGTACATTTGAACTTGGCGCGCGCGCCCAGCCGGTGACTTTCCTTCTGACCGTTTCCCCGCTTCCTGATGTGGGTGTTGCCAAACCTGACTCCTCTCCTCCCTCTGGTGGTGAGGACACTGGTCTTGACTCCTGGGACTCCCCCTCCCCACTGCGCTCTGGTGGAGACGCTGGTCCTGATCTCCAGCTGCTGCTCAGGGACTCCCCACTGGCCCCTCCCTCTTGAGGTTTCTCCCTTGGAATCTCCCTTGCTCTGGCCACCGGCGCTCCCTTCTGTGAGTTCTCCGATTCGCTAGAGAGGCTTGTGGAATAACTCTGGCCACTGTCACTGCCTGCGCCCCCCTCGTACTCCTCCTCCTCACTCTCCATTTGCTCCCCCTCCTGTGTCTCTCCTTCTGAACCCCTGACAGCCGTAATCAAGCATAGGTGTTTTGGTTCCATGTCAATAGAAAGCAGACGAAAAAGTTTGGATTGTTCTTTCCATGTTCTTTCCACACACAAATAGCAAAGCGAAGTGTAATGAGCCTAAACCTCCCCAAACAGGTTGTTTTGCATTCCAGCTACATAGAAAGAAGAATTTTGGATTTCGCTTATTTCAGATCGTGTTCCGTGGTGTTAATGCTCATTAACCCAGAAATCGCAAAGTATGTGTAATGAGTCCCAAATAACACAAAACCGTCTTTTCGCTTCCGTATGCGTGGAAAGAAGACGAATAAGCATTGATAGGGCTTATTTCAATTCGCATGGTGTTTTATGGGTGTGCACCAGAATCACCTCCAACCAAAGCAAAAAGGTGTTTTGGGTTCCATCCACTTAAAAAGAAAGACGATAAAGCTCTGATTGGTTTTGTTGCAAATTGGTGTTTTTGGGGTTAGAATGCACATTCACCCAAATATCTCAGAGTGAAATGTTTCTTGACAGCCGTAATCAAGCATAGGTGTTTTGGTTTCATGTCAATAGAAAGCAGACGAAAAAGTTTGGATTGTTCTTTCCATGTTCTTTCCACCCACAAATAGCAAAGCGAAGTGTAATGACCCTAAACCTCCCCAAACAGGTTGTTTTGCGTTCCAGCTACATAGAAAGAAGAATTTTGGATTCCGCTTATTTCACATCGTGTTTCGTGGTGTTATTGCTCATTAAACCAGAAATCGCAAAGTATGTGTAATGAGTCCCAAATAACACAAAACCGTCTTTTCGCTTCCATATGCGTAGAAAGAAGACGAATAAGCATTGATAGGGCTTATTTCAATTCGCATGGTGTTTTATGGGTGTGCACCAGAATCACCTCCAACCAAAGCAAAAAGGTGTTTTGGGTTCCATCCACTTAAAATAAAGACAATAAAGCTCTGATTGGTTTTGTTGCAAATTGGTGTTTTGGGGATTCGAATGCACAACACCCAAAAATCTCAGAGTGAAATGTTTCTTAACAGCCGTAATCAAGCATAGGTCTTTTGGTTACATGTCAATAGAAAGATGACGAAAAAGTTTGGATTGTTCTTTCCACCCACAAATATCAAAGCGGTGTACTGAGCCTAAACCTCCCCAAACAGGTTGTTTTGCGTTCCAGCTACATAGAAAGAAGAATTAGGATTTCGCTTCTTTCAGATCGTGTTCCGTGGTGTTAATGCTCATTAACCCAGAAATCGTCGCAAAGTATGTGTAAAGGTAAAGGTAAAGGTACCCCTGCCCGTACGGGCCAGTCTTGACAGACTCTGGGGTTGTGCGCCCATCTCACTCAAGAGGCCAGGGGCCAGCGCTGTCCGGAGACACTTCCGGGTCACGTGGCCAGCGTGACATCGCTGCTCTGGCAAGCCAGAGCCGCACACGGAAACGCCGTTTACCTTCCCGCTGGTAAGCGGTCCCTATTTATCTACTTGCACCCGGAGGTGCTTTCGAACTGCTAGGTTGGCAGGCGCTGGGACCGAGCAGCGGGAGCGCACCCCGCCGCAGGGATTCGAACCGCCGACCTTTTGATCGGCAAGTCCTAGGTGCTGAGGCTTTAACCCACAGCGCCACCTGCGTCCCAAAGTATGTGTAATGAGTCCCAAATAACACAAAACCGTCTTTTCGCTTCCATATGCGTAGAAAGAAGACGAATAAGCATTGATAGGGCTTATTTCAATTCGCATGGTGTTTTATGGGTGTGCACCAGAATCACCTCCAACCAAAGCAAAAAGGTGTTTTGGGTTCCATCCACTTAAAAAGGAAGACGATAAAGCTCTGATTGGTTTTGTTGCAAATTGGTGTTTTTGGGGTTAGAATGCACATTCACCCAAAAATCTCAGAGTGAAATGTTTCTTGACAGCCGTAATCAAGCATAGGTGTTTTGGTTCCAAGTCAATAGAAAGCAGACGAAAAATTTTGGATTGTTCTTTCCCTGTTCTTTCCACCCACAAATAGCAAAGCGAAGTGTACTGAGCCTAAACCTCCCCAAACAGGTTGTTTTGCGTTCCAGCTACATAGAAAGAAGAATTTTGGATTCCGCTTATTTCACATCGTGTTTCGTGGTGTTATTGCTCATTAAACCAGAAATCGCAAAGTATGTGTAATGAGTCCCAAATAACACAAAACCGTCTTTTCGCTTCCATATGCGTAGAAAGAAGACGAATAAGCATTGATAGGGCTTATTTCAATTCGCATGGTGTTTTATGGGTGTGCACCAGAATCACCTCCAACCAAAGCAAAAAGGTGTTTTGGGTTCCATCCACTTAAAATAAAGACAATAAAGCAATAATTGGTTTTGTTGCAAATTGGTGTTTTGGGGATTCGAATGCACAACACCCAAAAATCTCAGAGTGAAATGTTTCTTAACAGCCGTAATCAAGCATAGGTCTTTTGGTTACATGTCAATAGAAAGATGACGAAAAAGTTTGGATTGTTCTTTCCACCCACAAATATCAAAGCGGTGTACTGAGCCTAAACCTCCCCAAACAGGTTGTTTTGCGTTCCAGCTACATAGAAAGAAGAATTAGGATTTCGCTTATTTCAGATCGTGTTCCGTGGTGTTAATGCTCATTAACCCAGAAATCGTCGCAAAGTATGTGTAATGAGTCCCAAATAACACAAAACCGTCTTTTCGCTTCCATATGCGTAGAAAGAAGACGAATAAGCATTGATAGGGCTTATTTCAATTCGCATGGTGTTTTATGGGTGTGCACCAGAATCACCTCCAACCAAAGCAAAAAGGTGTTTTGGGTTCCATCCACTTAAAAAGGAAGACGATAAAGCTCTGATTGGTTTTGTTGCAAATTGGTGTTTTTGGGGTTAGAATGCACATTCACCCAAAAATCTCAGAGTGAAATGTTTCTTAACAGCCGTAATCAAGCATAGCTGTTTTGGTTCTGTCAGGGGTTCAGAAGGAGAGACACAGGAGGGGGAGCAAATGGAGAGTGAGGAGGAGGAGTACGAGGGGGGCGCAGGCAGTGACAGTGGCCAGAGTTATTCCACAAGCCTCTCTAGCGAATCGGAGGACTCACAGAAGGGAGCGCCGGTGGCCAGAGCAAGGGAGATTCCAAGGGAGAAACCTCAAGAGGGAGGGGCCAGCGGGGAGTCTCTGAACAGCAGCTGGAGATCAGGGCCAGCGTCTCCACCAGAGCGCAGTGGGGAGGGGGAGTCCCAGGAGTCGGGACCAGTGTCCTCACCACCAGAGGGAGGAGAGGAGTCAGGTTTGGCAACACCCACATCAGGAAGCGGGGAAACGGTCAGAAGGAAAGTCACCGGCTGGGCGCGCGCGCCAAGTTCAAATGTACAGGAGCGCGGCACAGCGGGGAGCCCGGGAAGGGAGCCAGGTCCTAAAGCCCGCCGGAGGGAGGGGCAAGACTCAGGAGGCTCCGCGTCAGAGGAGTCCAGGAAGGAGGGAACCCCAGAGGGCAGAAGGACCCAACGCAGGAAAGAGCAGCGCAAGAGGTGGAGCCAGGCTAGAATCTTAAACTGGTGTGGGTGGAGCAGTGAGTCAGAGGGGACTTAGCCGGTCTAGCGTTAAGACGTGGGCCTGCGCGCCCAGAGCTTGGAAATGGAAACTAAACTTCAATAAAGACTTTTGTATATAATATCCACTGGGCGTTGGTCCTCTGTGAGCTGGGACCTAGCGGCAGTCCCGACAGTAAGTCCCCTCTCCGTTTTCACCAATTTTGCAACCTCGTGGAGTGCGGGAAAGCAGCGAGGGGTGAAGATTGGTGCTTCGCGAGCTCACGAAAAACAGGGAAATGACTACCGAAGAGAGGATAGCGAGTTTGCAAAACGCAGTGACGCAGTTGACTGCAGAAATTGCGGCTTCCAGAAAGAAAGAACAGGAAGCAGCTGCTGCCTGCCAGGATCTGCGAACCAGGTTAGAAGTGCTAAGTACACAGAGGCTACCAGCCACCAGACCAGAAGGGATTGGGCTGGGAAACAGAGGAGGGAGCCTGGTATCTCACTTCAATGGGGACCTGCAGGAGTATCCTAACTTCAGAGCAGATGTGATTTATACATTGCAGCTGCTTGACAAAGACTTTAAAAATGAGGGAGAGAAAGTGGGATTTATTATTTCGCATTTGCGGGGGGAGGCAAAATCGTGGCTGCGCAATCTATGGAGAGACAAGGATCCAGCCCTCCAAAATGCGGCTGCCTTCATTAAAGTGATGGATGCGTGTTTTTTATCTGAGATTGATGTGGATATCGCTAGGAGGGAGATTCACGGACTAAGACAAGGTAAAGCCACTGTGAGGCAATATCATGCACGTTTTTTCGGATTGGTGAATGTACTAGCCTGGGAGAAAGAATCGCCTGCCGTCAGAGACCTGTTCTGGGAGGGGTTGAGCGGAGCTGTGAAAGATGAGATCGCAAGGGGGGGAAGACCCCAAACCACCAAGGAAGTGGTGGAACGGGCACTCTCCATTGGGGTTCGGTTGGAAGGACGCCCTTGGGGCAGGGAGGAAGGGCATTTGGGACGCACGCCAGCGAAAGGACTGCCTCCCTTCCCCAAGGAGGCGGCGCGCGCTCGATCCATGCCTCCGCTGGGAGGGGGAGAGGAGCCGATGGAGATAGGTGGTGCTAAGGCTCACTCCACAGTCGGAGCCCTAACTCCGGGAGCAGTCAAGATGAAGCCTCCTAGAGGAACCAGGAAGTGCTACATCTGCGACAGTGCTCAGCATATGGCAAAAGAGTGTCCCCAGCGGTTTCACAAGCATACTGCAGCCGCAGCGACAGTAACAGACGCAATTCAGCAGAGGGAGTCGCAGCAGGAAAACTCCACTGTCTGGCTGGAGATGGCATCTCTGGGGACCAGCCAGACAAGTCAGTGAAGCAATCCCCAGGGATCTTACAGCCCACCGACCCCCTCCCACCCAAACCAGTAGTGCAGCTCACCGCATCCCTTCAGCTCCCCAATGGGCTACTGGTGGAAATTCCCATCACCGTAGACTCGGGGAGCAATGCAGATTTTATAGACATGCAGTTCCTCCAGCACCATGGCATAGCCCTTCTGCCAGCGGCGGTACCTCTGAAAGTCGTCACAGTGGACGGCAGGGAGCTACTGGGAGGGCAAGTGCTACAGCAGACGCCGCCAATGGTGATGCGCATTGGAAACCACCGTGAGGTCATCAGCTTCAACGTCACCCGCCTGTCAGACACGCCCATAGTGTTGGGAATGAGTTGGCTGGATAGGCACAGCCCGGCATTAGCTTGGTACCAGCGGCAACTGACCTTCGGCTCCTCTTACTGCGCAGAACACTGCATCCTGGCGGACTTGGAAGATGAGGGGCACGAGGATGGACCACAGCTGAACTTGGGCATGTTGCAAGCGGTGCCTAACAAATACAAGGAGTTTTTGGAGGTCTTCTGCGAGAAAGAGGCGGATAAGCTGCCACCCCACAGACCCTACGACTGCAAGATCGACCTCCTGCCCGGGGCGACGCTCCCGACGGGGAAACTGTACTCCATGTCTGAGGATGAATTGCAAGAGCTCAGGGAGTTCATAGATCACAACCTGAAGCGGGGATTCATCCGGGAGTCCAAGGCAGCAGGAGGCAGTCCCGTGTTCTTTGTAAAGAAGCGGGACACGCCCCAAAAGAGGCTGGTCGTTGATTTCCGCTTCTTGAACCTCAAGACCAAGCCCTCAGCATTCCCTATGCCCAAGATCGATGACCTGCTGGCGACGGTGAGGAAGGGTCGCATCTTTACCAAGTTGGATCTGCGCGGAGCGTACAATCTCATTCGCGTACGGGAAGGCGACGAGTGGAAAACAACCATGTTTACGCCGCTGGGCACTTATGAATACAGAGTTATGCCTTTTGGATTAAAAAATGGTTCCCACTGCTTTCAAGCCTTCATGCATCATGTCTTGGCGGGTCTCCTCTACAAGAAGTGCGTCTGCTTCCTGGATGACATCCTAATCTTCTCGGAATCGCCGGAGGCTCACGAGAGAGATGTTAGGGAAGTTCTGCAGAGGCTGCGGGAGCACAGGCTGTACGCCAAGCTGGAGAAGTGCCAGTTCGACAAGACGGAGGTGGATTTCTTGGGCTACAAACTGTCCGACAAGGGACTGGCTATGGACGGTGCCAAGGTACGTGCAGTACTGGATTGGAAGAGCCCACGCAATAGGAAGGAAGTACAGAGGTTTGTCGGTTTTGCCAACTTTTATCGCAAGTTCATCAAGGGTTTCGCCATGCAGACAGCGGCCATCACCGACACCCTCAGTTCCAAGAAGAAGAGGTTCATCTGGACGGAGCAGGCAGAGCAGTCCTTTCAGAAGCTCAAGCAGCTCTTCGCTTCCGAAGAGAACCTACTGCACGTAAATCCCAGCAGGCCCATGAGAGTGGAGACGGACGCCTCAGACAGGGCCGTGGGAGCCGTTCTGTTGCAGCAAGACCACCAGGGGGACTGGAGGCCGTGCGCTTTCTACTCCAGAAAACTCAGCAAAGCGGAGCAGAACTACACCATTTGGGACAGGGAGTTGCTGGCCATACATGCAGCCTTCAAGGCGTGGCGGCACTTCCTCGTCGGAGCCAAGCACACGGTGCAGGTCCGCACAGACCATAAGAACTTGGAGTACTGGCGCACGGCGAGGTTCCTGAACCAGCGACACATCCGCTGGGCGGAGTTCTTTGCAGATTTCGACTTCAGAATTGAGTACATCCCAGGAAACAGCAACGTCTTGGCGGACGCGCTGTCCAGAAAACCGCAGTATCTGGAGGCAGAGGCACCGGCGGCGGCCAAGCACATTTTCACACCACAGGCGTGGGCATGCGCGTCAGCCACGGTGGACCTGGACGCGGTGCGCCGCGCGCTGCGAACAGACTCGTTCGCCCGAGCCAAGATGGAGGAGGTGTGCAGTGGCAAGGCGAGGGGCGACGAATTCCAAGTGCGAGACGGCCTGCTCCTACGCAAGGGAGTCCTCTACGTACCAGGAGACAGCCTCCGCGCAAAGGTCCTGCAACAGCTGCACGACGCGCCCAGCGCGGGGCACTTCGGCAAGGAGAAGACGGTGGACTTAGTAGCCAGAGACTTTTGGTGGCCTAAGATGCGGGGGGATGTCGCGGACTATGTCAATAGGTGCGACACCTGCCAAAGGGCTAAGCCTGTGCACCAGCCGCCGGCGGGCCTGTTGGAACCGCTACAGACACCGTTCGTACCGTGGGAGAGGGTAGCCCTGGACTTTGTCACAGATCTACCCAGCTCAAGGGGCAAGACGGCAGTGCTCGTGGTAGTGGACCTGTTCACCAAGATGGCCCACTTCATTCCGTGCGCGAAGGTGGCCACGGCCGAGCAGACCGCTAAGATGTTCATAGACCACGTGTTCAAGGTGCACGGCCTACCACGGTCTATTTTGTCCGACCGGGGGCGCCAGTTCATCTCCAACTTCTGGCAAAAGCTGATGGGATTCCTGAACGTCAAGGTCAGCCTGGCGTCGGCGAGACACCCGCAAACTAACGGGCAGGCGGAAAGGGTCAACGCCATCATGCAGCAGTACCTGAGATGCTACGCGAACCAGCAGCCATCGACCTGGGTGGACTATCTACCGTTGGCCGAGTTTGCCTACAACAACACGAAGCACGGGTCCACGGGGGTGACCCCATTTTTTGCCAACTACGGGAGGCATCCCAGAACCTTCCCGGGTCTGGACACAGTGCGGGAGGGGGAGCCACAGGGAGCAGAGGAAGTGGCAGCGGAGTTGCAGGAGATCCACGAGCAGCTCAGGAGGCAGTTAGAGTTGGCAAAACAGGCTTACAAAGTGCAGGCAGATCGACACAGGAGGGTTGGGGAGGACATCCAGGTGGGAGACTGGGTCTGGTTGGCAGCACAAGCAGTTCCAGCCAGATCGTTAGCCAAGAAGAAACTAGGGCACAAGCAGCTAGGGCCTTACCAAGTAGAGGCGCAGATCAACCCAGTGGCCTTCCGGTTGACACTCCCGGAGGGTTCCAGAATGCACCCGGTCTTTCATAGATCAGTGCTCACGCCCTACAGAGAGCCCCACAGGTTTCAAGCACCGGGGAAGGCGCCAGACCCGCTCAGAGAAGCGCCCAAAAAAGGGGGGTCGCCGAAAGGGGAGCCACTTAATGAAGCCACTGAGATTTTAGACTCAAGGTGGGGGGAGGACGGGATTGAATATCTTCTCGCCACGGAGGACACCCCGGCCAGCGCCAACAGGTGGGTGCCGGATTACGCAGTGGAAGAGCAGTTGCTCAAGGAAGAATTCCACACACTTTTCCCGCACAAGCCTATGCCGGCGGGCTTTTTCGAGGATTGTTTGTTCACACCCACACTCTCGGCCAGCACTTTCCGGGGTTTCTCGTCAGCTGAGGACTCGGCTCCGGGAGGCAGCTCTCCGGAGGGATCACTTTCAGGTTTTGGCACGGGGGGATCTTATTGGTGGGAGGACCAACCCGAGGTGGGCTGGCGCAGAGACATGCCGAAGGGGCCCTGGGAGGTGGACCCCCATCAAACAACAGGGGGAGGAGGGCTCTTGGGTGATTTGGGGTCGAGCGCAGATTTCGAGCACACCGCGCAGGAGATGGAAGCGGAGGAGGTCGTCGTCGACGAGCCCATGGGGGACTTCCCGGACTTATCTCGATGGTTGCAAGCCTCAGGGGACGAGCTGTATCCTGGACTCACCCCTACAACAATGGAGCACCCGGAACCCGCACCGGAAGAGGGGGAGGGGGGAAGGGGGGGCTTCGAGGGGGGGATGGATGTCAGGGGTTCAGAAGGAGAGACACAGGAGGGGGAGCAAATGGAGAGTGAGGAGGAGGAGTACGAGGGGGGCGCAGGCAGTGACAGTGGCCAGAGTTATTCCACAAGCCTCTCTAGCGAATCGGAGGACTCACAGAAGGGAGCGCCGGTGGCCAGAGCAAGGGAGATTCCAAGGGAGAAACCTCAAGAGGGAGGGGCCAGCGGGGAGTCTCTGAACAGCAGCTGGAGATCAGGGCCAGCGTCTCCACCAGAGCGCAGTGGGGAGGGGGAGTCCCAGGAGTCGGGACCAGTGTCCTCACCACCAGAGGGAGGAGAGGAGTCAGGTTTGGCAACACCCACATCAGGAAGCGGGGAAACGGTCAGAAGGAAAGTCACCGGCTGGGCGCGCGCGCCAAGTTCAAATGTACAGGAGCGCGGCACAGCGGGGAGCCCGGGAAGGGAGCCAGGTCCTAAAGCCCGCCGGAGGGAGGGGCAAGACTCAGGAGGCTCCGCGTCAGAGGAGTCCAGGAAGGAGGGAACCCCAGAGGGCAGAAGGACCCAACGCAGGAAAGAGCAGCGCAAGAGGTGGAGCCAGGCTAGAATCTTAAACTGGTGTGGGTGGAGCAGTGAGTCAGAGGGGACTTAGCCGGTCTAGCGTTAAGACGTGGGCCTGCGCGCCCAGAGCTTGGAAATGGAAACTAAACTTCAATAAAGACTTTTGTATATAATATCCACTGGGCGTTGGTCCTCTGTGAGCTGGGACCTAGCGGCAGTCCCGACAGGTTCCAAGTCAATAGAAAGCAGACGAAAAAGTTTGGATTGTTCTTTCCATGTTCTTTCCACCCACAAATAGCAAAGCGAAGTTTACTGAGCCTAAACCTCCCCAAACAGGTTGTTTTGCGTTCCAGCTACATAGAAAGAAGAATTAGGATTTCGCTTATTTCAGATCGTGTTCCGTGGTGTTAATGCTCATTAACCCAGAAATCGCAAAGTATGTGTAATGAGTCCCAAATAACACAAAACCGCCTTTTCGCTTCCATATGCGTAGAAAGAAGACGAATAAGCATTGATAGGGCTTATTTCAATTCGCATGGTGTTTTATGGGTGTGCACCAGAATCACCTCCAACCAAAGCAAAAAGGTGTTTTGGGTTCCATCCACTTAAAAAGAAAGACGATAAAGCTCTGATTGGTTTTGTTGCAAATTGGTGTTTTTGGGGTTAGAATGCACATTCACCCAAAAATCTCAGAGTGAAATGTTTCTTAACAGCCGTAATCAAGCATAGCTGTTTTGGTTCCAAGTCAATAGAAAGCAGACGAAAAAGTTTGGATTGTTCTTTCCATGTTCTTTCCACCCACAAATAGCAAAGCGAAGTGTACTGAGCCTAAACCTCCCCAAACAGGTTGTTTTGCGTTCCAGCTACATAGAAACAAGAATTTTGGATTTCGCTTCTTTCAGATCGTGTTCCGTGGTGTTAATGCTCATTAACCCAGAAATCGCAAAGTATGTGTAATGAGTCCCAAATAACACAAAACCGTCTTTTCGCTTCCATATGCGTAGAAAGAAGACGAATAAGCATTGATAGGGCTTATTTCAATTCGCATGGTGTTTTATGGGTGTTGTCAGGACTGCCGCTAGGTCCCAGCTCACAGAGGACCAACGCCCAGTGGATATTATATACAAAAGTCTTTATTGAAGTTTAGTTTCCATTTCCAAGCTCTGGGCGCGCAGGCCCACGTCTTAACGCTAGACCGGCTAAGTCCCCTCTGACTCACTGCTCCACCCACACCAGTTTAAGATTCTAGCCTGGCTCCACCTCTTGCGCTGCTCTTTCCTGCGTTGGGTCCTTCTGCCCTCTGGGGTTCCCTCCTTCCTGGACTCCTCTGACGCGGAGCCTCCTGAGTCTTGCCCCTCCCTCCGGCGGGCTTTAGGACCTGGCTCCCTTCCCGGGCTCCCCGCTGTGCCGCGCTCCTGTACATTTGAACTTGGCGCGCGCGCCCAGCCGGTGACTTTCCTTCTGACCGTTTCCCCGCTTCCTGATGTGGGTGTTGCCAAACCTGACTCCTCTCCTCCCTCTGGTGGTGAGGACACTGGTCCCGACTCCTGGGACTCCCTCTCCCCACTGCGCTCTGGTGGAGACGCTGGCCCTGATCTCCAGCTGCTGTTCAGAGACTCCCCGCTGGCCCCTCCCTCTTGAGGTTTCTCCCTTGGAATCTCCCTTGCTCTGGCCACCGGCGCTCCCTTCTGTGAGTCCTCCGATTCGCTAGAGAGGCTTGTGGAATAACTCTGGCCACTGTCACTGCCTGCGCCCCCCTCGTACTCCTCCTCCTCACTCTCCATTTGCTCCCCCTCCTGTGTCTCTCCTTCTGAACCCCTGACATCCATCCCCCCCTCGAAGCCCCCCCTTCCCCCCTCCCCCTCTTCCGGTGCGGGTTCCGGGTGCTCCATTGTTGTAGGGGTGAGTCCAGGATACAGCTCGTCCCCTGAGGCTTGCAACCATCGAGATAAGTCCGGGAAGTCCCCCATGGGCTCGTCGACGACGACCTCCTCCGCTTCCATCTCCTGCGCGGTGTGCTCGAAATCTGCGCTCGACCCCAAATCACCCAAGAGCCCTCCTCCCCCTGTTGTTTGATGGGGGTCCACCTCCCAGGGCCCCTTCGGCATGTCTCTGCGCCAGCCCACCTCGGGTTGGTCCTCCCACCAATAAGATCCCCCCGTGCCAAAACCTGAAAGTGATCCCTCCGGAGAGCTGCCTCCCGGAGCCGAGTCCTCAGCTGACGAGAAACCCCGGAAAGTGCTGGCCGAGAGTGTGGGTGTGAACAAACAATCCTCGAAAAAGCCCGCCGGCATAGGCTTGTGCGGGAAAAGTGTGTGGAATTCTTCCTTGAGCAACTGCTCTTCCACTGCGTAATCCGGCACCCACCTGTTGGCGCTGGCCGGGGTGTCCTCCGTGGCGAGAAGATATTCAATCCCGTCCTCCCCCCACCTTGAGTCTAAAATCTCAGTGGCTTCATTAAGTGGCTCCCCTTTCGGCGACCCCCCTTTTTTGGGCGCTTCTCTGAGCGGGTCTGGCGCCTTCCCCGGTGCTTGAAACCTGTGGGGCTCTCTGTAGGGCGTGAGCACTGATCTATGAAAGACCGGGTGCATTCTGGAACCCTCCGGGAGTGTCAACCGGAAGGCCACTGGGTTGATCTGCGCCTCTACTTGGTAAGGCCCTAGCTGCTTGTGCCCTAGTTTCTTCTTGGCTAACGATCTGGCTGGAACTGCTTGTGCTGCCAACCAGACCCAGTCTCCCACCTGGATGTCCTCCCCAACCCTCCTGTGTCGATCTGCCTGCACTTTGTAAGCCTGTTTTGCCAACTCTAACTGCCTCCTGAGCTGCTCGTGGATCTCCTGCAACTCCGCTGCCACTTCCTCTGCTCCCTGTGGCTCCCCCTCCCGCACTGTGTCCAGACCCGGGAAGGTTCTGGGATGCCTCCCGTAGTTGGCAAAAAATGGGGTCACCCCCGTGGACCCGTGCTTCGTGTTGTTGTAGGCAAACTCGGCCAACGGTAGATAGTCCACCCAGGTCGATGGCTGCTGGTTCGCGTAGCATCTCAGGTACTGCTGCATGATGGCGTTGACCCTTTCCGCCTGCCCGTTAGTTTGCGGGTGTCTCGCCGACGCCAGGCTGACCTTGACGTTCAGGAATCCCATCAGCTTTTGCCAGAAGTTGGAGATGAACTGGCGCCCCCGGTCGGACAAAATAGACCGTGGTAGGCCGTGCACCTTGAACACGTGGTCTATGAACATCTTAGCGGTCTGCTCGGCCGTGGCCACCTTCGCGCACGGAATGAAGTGGGCCATCTTGGTGAACAGGTCCACTACCACGAGCACTGCCGTCTTGCCCCTTGAGCTGGGTAGATCTGTGACAAAGTCCAGGGCTACCCTCTCCCACGGTACGAACGGTGTCTGTAGCGGTTCCAACAGGCCCGCCGGCGGCTGGTGCACAGGCTTAGCCCTTTGGCAGGTGTCGCACCTATTGACATAGTCCGCGACATCCCCCCGCATCTTAGGCCACCAAAAGTCTCTGGCTACTAAGTCCACCGTCTTCTCCTTGCCGAAGTGCCCCGCGCTGGGCGCGTCGTGCAGCTGTTGCAGGACCTTCGCGCGGAGGCTGTCTCCTGGTACGTAGAGAACTCCCTTGCGTAGGAGCAGGCCGTCTCGCACTTGGAATTCGTCGCCCCTCGCCTTGCCACTGCACACCTCCTCCATCTTGGCTCGGGCGAACGAGTCTGTTCGCAGCGCGCGGCGCACCGCGTCCAGGTCCACCGTGGCTGACGCGCATGCCCACGCCTGTGGTGTGAAAATGTGCTTGGCCGCCGCCGGTGCCTCTGCCTCCAGATACTGCGGTTTTCTGGACAGCGCGTCCGCCAAGACGTTGCTGTTTCCTGGGATGTACTCAATTCTGAAGTCGAAATCTGCAAAGAACTCCGCCCAGCGGATGTGTCGCTGGTTCAGGAACCTCGCCGTGCGCCAGTACTCCAAGTTCTTATGGTCTGTGCGGACCTGCACCGTGTGCTTGGCTCCGACGAGGAAGTGCCGCCACGCCTTGAAGGCTGCATGTATGGCCAGCAACTCCCTGTCCCAAATGGTGTAGTTCTGCTCCGCTTTGCTGAGTTTTCTGGAGTAGAAAGCGCACGGCCTCCAGTCCCCCTGGTGGTCTTGCTGCAACAGAACGGCTCCCACGGCCCTGTCTGAGGCGTCCGTCTCCACTCTCATGGGCCTGCTGGGATTTACGTGCAGTAGGTTCTCTTCGGAAGCGAAGAGCTGCTTGAGCTTCTGAAAGGACTGCTCTGCCTGCTCCGTCCAGATGAACCTCTTCTTCTTGGAACTGAGGGTGTCGGTGATGGCCGCTGTCTGCATGGCGAAACCCTTGATGAACTTGCGATAAAAGTTGGCAAAACCGACAAACCTCTGTACTTCCTTCCTATTGCGTGGGCTCTTCCAATCCAGTACTGCACGTACCTTGGCACCGTCCATAGCCAGTCCCTTGTCGGACAGTTTGTAGCCCAAGAAATCCACCTCCGTCTTGTCGAACTGGCACTTCTCCAGCTTGGCGTACAGCCTGTGCTCCCGCAGCCTCTGCAGAACTTCCCTAACATCTCTCTCGTGAGCCTCCGGCGATTCCGAGAAGATTAGGATGTCATCCAGGAAGCAGACGCACTTCTTGTAGAGGAGACCCGCCAAGACATGATGCATGAAGGCTTGAAAGCAGTGGGAACCATTTTTTAATCCAAAAGGCATAACTCTGTATTCATAAGTGCCCAGCGGCGTAAACATGGTTGTTTTCCACTCGTCGCCTTCCCGTACGCGAATGAGATTGTACGCTCCGCGCAGATCCAACTTGGTAAAGATGCGACCCTTCCTCACCGTCGCCAGCAGGTCATCGATCTTGGGCATAGGGAATGCTGAGGGCTTGGTCTTGAGGTTCAAGAAGCGGAAATCAACGACCAGCCTCTTTTGGGGCGTGTCCCGCTTCTTTACAAAGAACACGGGACTGCCTCCTGCCGCCTTGGACTCCCGGATGAATCCCCGCTTCAGGTTGTGATCTATGAACTCCCTGAGCTCTTGCAATTCATCCTCAGACATGGAGTACAGTTTCCCCGTCGGGAGCGTCGCCCCGGGCAGGAGGTCGATCTTGCAGTCGTAGGGTCTGTGGGGTGGCAGCTTATCCGCCTCTTTCTCGCAGAAGACCTCCAAAAACTCCTTGTATTTGTTAGGCACCGCTTGCAACATGCCCAAGTTCAGCTGTGGTCCATCCTCGTGCCCCTCATCTTCCAAGTCCGCCAGGATGCAGTGTTCTGCGCAGTAAGAGGAGCCGAAGGTCAGTTGCCGCTGGTACCAAGCTAATGCCGGGCTGTGCCTATCCAGCCAACTCATTCCCAACACTATGGGCGTGTCTGACAGGCGGGTGACGTTGAAGCTGATGACCTCACGGTGGTTTCCAATGCGCATCACCATTGGCGGCGTCTGCTGTAGCACTTGCCCTCCCAGTAGCTCCCTGCCGTCCACTGTGACGACTTTCAGAGGTACCGCCGCTGGCAGAAGGGCTATGCCATGTTGCTGGAGGAACTGCATGTCTATAAAATCTGCATTGCTCCCCGAGTCTACGGTGATGGGAATTTCCACCAGTAGCCCATTGGGGAGCTGAAGGGATGCGGTGAGCTGCACTACTGGTTTGGGTGGGAGGGGGTCGGTGGGCTGTAAGATCCCTGGGGATTGCTTCACTGACTTGTCTGGCTGGTCCCCAGAGATGCCATCTCCAGCCAGACAGTGGAGTTTTCCTGCTGCGACTCCCTCTGCTGAATTGCGTCTGTTACTGTCGCTGCGGCTGCAGTATGCTTGTGAAACCGCTGGGGACACTCTTTTGCCATATGCTGAGCACTGTCGCAGATGTAGCACTTCCTGGTTCCTCTAGGAGGCTTCATCTTGACTGCTCCCGGAGTTAGGGCTCCGACTGTGGAGTGAGCCTTAGCACCACCTATCTCCATCGGCTCCTCTCCCCCTCCCAGCGGAGGCATGGATCGAGCGCGCGCCGCCTCCTTGGGGAAGGGAGGCAGTCCTTTCGCTGGCGTGCGTCCCAAATGCCCTTCCTCCCTGCCCCAAGGGCGTCCTTCCAACCGAACCCCAATGGAGAGTGCCCGTTCCACCACTTCCTTGGTGGTTTGGGGTCTTCCCCCCCTTGCGATCTCATCTTTCACAGCTCCGCTCAACCCCTCCCAGAACAGGTCTCTGACGGCAGGCGATTCTTTCTCCCAGGCTAGTACATTCACCAATCCGAAAAAACGTGCATGATATTGCCTCACAGTGGCTTTACCTTGTCTTAGTCCGTGAATCTCCCTCCTAGCGATATCCACATCAATCTCAGATAAAAAACACGCATCCATCACTTTAATGAATGCAGCCGCATTTTGGAGGGCTGGATCCTTGTCTCTCCATAGATTGCGCAGCCACGATTTTGCCTCCCCCCGCAAATGCGAAATAATAAATCCCACTTTCTCTCCCTCATTTTTAAAGTCTTTGTCAAGCAGCTGCAATGTATAAATCACATCTGCTCTGAAGTTAGGATACTCCTGCAGGTCCCCATTGAAGTGAGATACCAGGCTCCCTCCTCTGTTTCCCAGCCCAATCCCTTCTGGTCTGGTGGCTGGTAGCCTCTGTGTAGTTAGCACTTCTAACCTGGTTCGCAGATCCTGGCAGGCAGCAGCTGCTTCCTGTTCTTTCTTTCTGGAAGCCGCAATTTCTGCAGTCAACTGCGTCACTGCGTTTTGCAAACTCGCTATCCTCTCTTCGGTAGTCATTTCCCTGTTTTTCGTGAGCTCGCGAAGCACCAATCTTCACCCCTCGCTGCTTTCCCGCACTCCACGAGGTTGCAAAATTGGTGAAAATTGAGAGGGGACTTACTGTCAGGACTGCCGCTAGGTCCCAGCTCACAGAGGACCAACGCCCAGTGGATATTATATACAAAAGTCTTTATTGAAGTTTAGTTTCCATTTCCAAGCTCTGGGCGCGCAGGCCCACGTCTTAACGCTAGACCGGCTAAGTCCCCTCTGACTCACTGCTCCACCCACACCAGTTTAAGATTCTAGCCTGGCTCCACCTCTTGCGCTGCTCTTTCCTGCGTTGGGTCCTTCTGCCCTCTGGGGTTCCCTCCTTCCTGGACTCCTCTGACGCGGAGCCTCCTGAGTCTTGCCCCTCCCTCCGGCGGGCTTTAGGACCTGGCTCCCTTCCCGGGCTCCCCGCTGTGCCGCGCTCCTGTACATTTGAACTTGGCGCGCGCGCCCAGCCGGTGACTTTCCTTCTGACCGTTTCCCCGCTTCCTGATGTGGGTGTTGCCAAACCTGACTCCTCTCCTCCCTCTGGTGGTGAGGACACTGGTCCCGACTCCTGGGACTCCCTCTCCCCACTGCGCTCTGGTGGAGACGCTGGCCCTGATCTCCAGCTGCTGTTCAGAGACTCCCCGCTGGCCCCTCCCTCTTGAGGTTTCTCCCTTGGAATCTCCCTTGCTCTGGCCACCGGCGCTCCCTTCTGTGAGTCCTCCGATTCGCTAGAGAGGCTTGTGGAATAACTCTGGCCACTGTCACTGCCTGCGCCCCCCTCGTACTCCTCCTCCTCACTCTCCATTTGCTCCCCCTCCTGTGTCTCTCCTTCTGAACCCCTGACAGGTGTGCACCAGAATCACCTCCAACCAAAGCAAAAAGGTGTTTTGGGTTCCATCCACTTAAAAAGGAAGACGATAAAGCTCTGATTGGTTTTGTTGCAAATTGGTGTTTTGGGGGTTAGAATGCACATTCACCCAAAAATCTCAGAGTGAAATGTTTCTTAACAGCCGTAATCAAGCATAGCTGTTTTGGTTCCAAGTCAATAGAAAGCAGACGAAAAAGTTTGGATTGTTCTTTCCATGTTCTTTCCACCCACAAATAGCAAAGCGAAGTGTACTGAGCCTAAACCTCCCCAAACAGGTTGTTTTGCGTTCCAGCTACATAGAAAGAAGAATTAGGATTTCGCTTATTTCAGATCGTGTTCCGTGGTGTTAATGCTCATTAACCCAGAAATCGCAAAGTATGTGTAATAAGTCCCAAATAACACAAAACCGTCTTTTCGCTTCCATATGCGTAGAAAGAAGACGAATAAGCATTGATAGGGCTTATTTCAATTCGCATGGTGTTTTATGGGTGTGCACCAGAATCACCTCCAACCAAAGCAAAAAGGTGTTTTGGGTTCCATCCACTTAAAAAGGAAGACGATAAAGCTCTGATTGGTTTTGTTGCAAATTGGTGTTTTTGGGGTTAGAATGCACATTCACCCAAAAATCTCAGAGTGAAATGTTTCTTAACAGCCGTAATCAAGCATAGCTGTTTTGGTTCCAAGTCAATAGAAAGAAGACGAAAAAGTTTGGATTGTTCTTTCCATGTTCTTTCCACCCACAAATAGCAAAGCGAAGTGTACTGAGCCTAAACCTCCCCAAACAGGTTGTTTTGCGTTCCAGCTACATAGAAAGAAGAATTAGTATTTCGCTTATTTCAGATCGTGTTCCGTGGTGTTAATGCTCATTAACCCAGAAATCGCAAAGTATGTGTAATGAGTCCCAAATAACACAAAACCGCCTTTTCGCTTCCATATGCGTAGAAAGAAGACGAATAAGCATTGATAGGGCTTATTTCAATTCGCATGGTGTTTTATGGGTGTGCACCAGAATCACCTCCAACCAAAGCAAAAAGGTGTTTTGGGTTCCATCCACTTAAAAAGAAAGACGATAAAGCTCTGATTGGTTTTGTTGCAAATTGGTGTTTTTGGGGTTAGAATGCACATTCACCCAAAAATCTCAGAGTGAAATGTTTCTTAACAGCCGTAATCAAGCATAGCTGTTTTGGTTCCAAGTCAATAGAAAGCAGACGAAAAAGTTTGGATTGTTCTTTCCATGTTCTTTCCACCCACAAATAGCAAAGCGAAGTGTACTGAGCCTAAACCTCCCCAAACAGGTTGTTTTGCGTTCCAGCTACATAGAAAGAAGAATTTTGGATTTCGCTTCTTTCAGATCGTGTTCCGTGGTGTTAATGCTCATTAACCCAGAAATCGCAAAGTATGTGTAATGAGTCCCAAATAACACAAAACCGCCTTTTCGCTTCCATATGCGTAGAAAGAAGACGAATAAGCATTGATAGGGCTTATTTCAATTCGCATGGTGTTTTATGGGTGTGCACCAGAATCACCTCCAACCAAAGCAAAAAGGTGTTTTGGGTTCCATCCACTTAAAAAGGAAGACGATAAAGCTCTGATTGGTTTTGTTGCAAATTGGTGTTTTGGGGGTTAGAATGCACATTCACCCAAAAATCTCAGAGTGAAATGTTTCTTAACAGCCGTAATCAAGCATAGCTGTTTTGGTTCCAAGTCAATAGAAAGCAGACGAAAAAGTTTGGATTGTTCTTTCCATGTTCTTTCCACCCACAAATAGCAAAGCGAAGTGTACTGAGCCTAAACCTCCCCAAACAGGTTGTTTTGCGTTCCAGCTACATAGAAAGAAGAATTAGGATTTCGCTTATTTCAGATCGTGTTCCGTGGTGTTAATGCTCATTAACCCAGAAATCGCAAAGTATGTGTAATAAGTCCCAAATAACACAAAACCGTCTTTTCGCTTCCATATGCGTAGAAAGAAGACGAATAAGCATTGATAGGGCTTATTTCAATTCGCATGGTGTTTTATGGGTGTGCACCAGAATCACCTCCAACCAAAGCAAAAAGGTGTTTTGGGTTCCATCCACTTAAAAAGGAAGACGATAAAGCTCTGATTGGTTTTGTTGCAAATTGGTGTTTTTGGGGTTAGAATGCACATTCACCCAAAAATCTCAGAGTGAAATGTTTCTTAACAGCCGTAATCAAGCATAGCTGTTTTGGTTCCAAGTCAATAGAAAGAAGACGAAAAAGTTTGGATTGTTCTTTCCATGTTCTTTCCACCCACAAATAGCAAAGCGAAGTGTACTGAGCCTAAACCTCCCCAAACAGGTTGTTTTGCGTTCCAGCTACATAGAAAGAAGAATTAGTATTTCGCTTATTTCAGATCGTGTTCCGTGGTGTTAATGCTCATTAACCCAGAAATCGCAAAGTATGTGTAATGAGTCCCAAATAACACAAAACCGCCTTTTCGCTTCCATATGCGTAGAAAGAAGACGAATAAGCATTGATAGGGCTTATTTCAATTCGCATGGTGTTTTATGGGTGTGCACCAGAATCACCTCCAACCAAAGCAAAAAGGTGTTTTGGGTTCCATCCACTTAAAAAGAAAGACGATAAAGCTCTGATTGGTTTTGTTGCAAATTGGTGTTTTTGGGGTTAGAATGCACATTCACCCAAAAATCTCAGAGTGAAATGTTTCTTAACAGCCGTAATCAAGCATAGCTGTTTTGGTTCCAAGTCAATAGAAAGCAGACGAAAAAGTTTGGATTGTTCTTTCCATGTTCTTTCCACCCACAAATAGCAAAGCGAAGTGTACTGAGCCTAAACCTCCCCAAACAGGTTGTTTTGCGTTCCAGCTACATAGAAAGAAGAATTTTGGATTTCGCTTCTTTCAGATCGTGTTCCGTGGTGTTAATGCTCATTAACCCAGAAATCGCAAAGTATGTGTAATGAGTCCCAAATAACACAAAACCGTCCTTTCGCTTTCATATGCGTAGAAAGAAGACCAATAAGCATTGATAGGGGTTATTTCAATTCGCATGGTGTTTTATGGGTGTGCACCAGAATCACCTCCAACCAAAGCAAAAAGGTGTTTTGGGTTCCATCCACTTAAAAAGGAAGACGATAAAGCTCTGATTGGTTTTGTTGCAAATTGGTGTTTTTGGGGTTAGAATGCACATTCACCCAAAAATCTCAGAGTGAAATGTTTCTTAACAGCCGTAATCAAGCATAGCTGTTTTGGTTCCATGTCAAGAGAAAAAAGACGAAAAAGTTTGGATTGTTCTTTCCATGTTCTTTCCACCCACAAATAGCAAAGCGAAGTGTACTGAGCCTAAACCTCCCCAAACAGGTTGTTTTGCGTTCCAGCTACATAGAAAGAAGAATTAGGATTTCGCTTATTTCAGATCGTGTTCCGTGGTGTTAATGCTCATTAACCCAGAAATCGCAAAGTATGTGTAATGAGTCCCAAATAACACAAAACCGTCTTTTCGCTTCCATATGCGTAGAAAGAAGACGAATAAGCATTGATAGGGCTTATTTCAATTCGCATGGTGTTTTATGGGTGTGCACCAGAATCACCTCCAACCAAAGCAAAAAGGTGTTTTGGGTTCCATCCACTTAAAAAGGAAGACGATAAAGCTCTGATTGGTTTTGTTGCAAATTGGTGTTTTTGGGGTTAGAATGCACATTCACCCAAAAATCTCAGAGTGAAATGTTTCTTAACAGCCGTAATCAAGCATAGCTGTTTTGGTTCCATGTCAACAGAAAGAAGACGAAAAAGTTTGGATTGTTCTTTCCATGTTCTTTCCACCCACAAATAGCAAAGCGAAGTTTACTGAGCCTAAACCTCCCCAAACAGGTTGTTTTGCGTTCCAGCTACATAGAAGAATTTTGGATTTCGCTTATTTCAGATCGTGTTCCGTGGTGTTAATGCTCATTAACCCAGAAATCGCAGAGTATGTGTAATGAGTCCCAAATAACACAAAACCGTCTTTTCGCTTCCATATGCGTAGAAAGAAGACGAATAAGCATTGATAGGGCTTATTTCAATTCGCATGGTGTTTTATGGGTGTGCACCAGAATCACCTCCAACCAAAGCAAAAAGGTGTTTTGGGTTCCATCCACTTAAAAAGAAAGACGATAAAGCTCTGATTGGTTTTGTTGCAAATTGGTGTTTTTGGGGTTAGAATGCACATTCACCCAAAAATCTCAGAGTGAAATGTTTCTTAACAGCCGTAATCAAGCATAGCTGTTTTGGTTCCAAGTCAATGGAAAGCAGACGAAAAATTTTGGATTGTTCTTTCCCTGTTCTTTCCACCCACAAATAGCAAAGCGAAGTGTACTGAGCCTAAACCTCCCCAAACAGGTTGTTTTGCGTTCCAGCTACATAGAAAGAAGAATTTTGGATTTCGCTTATTTCAGATCGTGTTCCGTGGTGTTAATGCTCATGAACCCAGAATTC